>NC_048302.1:34796967-34913825 GCF_013100865.1 Trachemys scripta elegans | reverse complement strand
GGCCCGGCTGACCCGGCTCCCCGCCGGCCCGGCTGACCTCCCGATTTTCCCGGACATGCCCGGCTTTTGGGGATTTCCCCCCGGACGGGGATTTGAGCCCCCAAAAGCCGGACATGTCCGGGAAAATCCGGACGTATGGTAACCCTAATGTTATCAGCCTGGAAGTCCTGGTATAGGTCAACAACTAAGCATTTGAAAAGTTCAGTGGGACTACTAGTATGCATAAAGTTACACATGTGTAAGTGTTTGTGAGTCCAGGCCTTGGTTTGCATTGGATAGTGAATGGAACAGATTCAGAAAGTAAATAAATGTATACTGAAGCCTGGGATCATGCATCTATCTGGGATTATGATTTAGAATACAACTTACACGGATAAGTATTTTAAATGTTACATGACTATATGTTCAACAGAAAACCAATTCCTGTGCAACATAACATTTTGCAATTTATTTAACTTAGAAGTTGTCAGGGGAAAAACACTTACATACGGGAGGTATGCATTTATAGCTGCAATTTCATGCTGTCTGGTTTTCATGTAGGACATTTAGATTGATTGTTTTCTGATAATGTTTAAAAGCTTCTCTTCTGCTGGTGGGGAAAATACAATCATTTATGTAAAACTTTTTTGCTCTTAATATTGTGAATATTAATACAATACTGGAAAAAATGAGTCTGTTCTTCCCTCCCCCCACACACACACCAGATTTTAGAAAATAGATTTCCATTCTCTCCAATAAATTCTTAAATCATCAATCGTCGTAGAGAGAATGCCCCTTCACAGAGTAATTCATATATGTAGATAATTTGTGCAGGGATGGCAGAGAACATTATCCTAACTATTGTATAGAAACATCTGAAAATAGCTTGTTCCCAGTATTGAAAAAGAAAAGGAAGATATAAAATAAGTCAACACTTTAATTCAAAAGTAGCACGGCTCCCTTAGTATTAAATATAATTATACAATAATGCCACACTATATTCTGTTACTATCAGACCTAAATATCAAAACTGGATTCACCAGTTGTAAGACACATATGGTAAAGTGATAGAATATTGCCTACTAACACTACTTTCTGTGTCTTCAGCCAATAGACCTAAATATAAAGAATAAACTTCAATATATTACTCCAATTAACTAGTTGCCAGGTAGGGAATATGTGATCATACAACTTACATAAACAAGATTGTGAAGCCATGGTTTAGCTATAAAGCTCAGATTTCAGCCAGGTTCCATTATAAAACTTTACTAAAATTTTCAACTTTAAATGCCTAAAGTTAAGCATAAAAATGTGTGGCCTATTTTTTAGAGTTGATGAACATCTAAAGGTCCCATTGATTTTGCATTTCTTTTATTTCTTTATAGAAATATTTTTATGATACACATTTTTATTTCCACTGTAAGAATGAAACACACAACATTGACACCTCCTTCTACCATCCAGTGCTAACCAATCAGGCAAAAAGGTAATTAAAATTATTTTAAAATTAAAAACCTACCTCAAGCAGAGCTTTTACCCTCAAAAAGGTAGGCGTACTAAAGAATCTGTGACATCCACTAATGATTTCACTATTGATTTTATGTAGAAGGTACTCGGATACTTCTGTGATGGACTGCAGTATAAAACTCATGAGTGGGGTGTTAGGTAAATGCTGAGCACTTCTGATCTGTTTCCAAAATGCCACTCTACATTGATAAAAACACAGTGTAAGCATTTGTATTTGATGCCTTTTCTTTTGGTTTTTATGTTAATAGTTTTCATGTTCTTAATTGGGCAGTTATAATCTTTTTTTCTTGATGTAAAAGCCACAAAGGGAACATTAAGGTTGAAATTATCGTAAGAAACTGTACACAACAGCTTGATTCTTATGCTCTTTCTATTTATCCCCAAATCCCCTTCTAATATAGAGATGACCTAGACCCTAGAGTACAAAAATTTTAAAAGTATTTAGGCATTGATGCACTCAGTGTTGCAATGCCTTACTTGTTTAGGAGCACAAATTTCATTTTAAAAAGTGATTTAGGAACTTTGGAACCTAAATTCCATTGATCATTTGCCTAAATTGCTTTTGAAAATGAGATTTATGCTCCTAAATCAGTTAGATGTTACAGCAGTGACTAAATATATTTTAAAATCTGGGCCTTGGGCCCTGATTTAGCAAGGTTTTTAGATATATGCCTCACTTTAAGCACGAGTCACTGAAATAATTGGAATTACTTAGATGCTTAAAATTAGTTGGCTGATTTAGTGTTTCTGTGTGCACAGCTAGTCTGGACCTTCAGATTAGTGACCTTTGATAATGTTACAGGAGAATATAGACAACCTTAACGCCATACCCCCTTTCCTAGAGACTTATTTGGAAGTCCAAGTTGTTCCCATGCAGAATCCTTCCATGATTCATGGTGAGCTAGAACACACCCTCTCAGTTTGGGGCCAGTCTCCATCTTAACTCTGTCACTTAGGTACATTTACAAAAGATGCCTTTGGAATTGACAATCCTGGTTTCTGTGTTAAGACTGATGTCACATTCCCTGTTCCCCAGCACACCTTTAAAACTCCGTCACAAGATAAAAATGATTGCTTATGGTCTGAATAAGCCTTTTCTGATACATCAGAATTTTGGCTCTAAGTTACCTTCTCACATAAATAACCATGATATCTACATTCTTGAAACTGGCTCTTTACTAGATATACTAACACAAGTTGTACAGTTTTCTTGTCTGAATCCACAAATGCTTAACTGAATTTGAAATTGCTACATTTTTTATTCTATCCAGATTTTTGGCTATCTCAGAATCAGCTCAGCTCTAATATTATACATACATTTTCAACATGTGACACTGTTTTCCAAACTGGTCACTTTTCATTCATGTTACATGCATCCATCCCCTATTATGTATTGGTCATATTCCTACACAGAGTCCAGACTCTTGTGAATTAAATCTGAAATGTGACAGGTTAATTTTAATTTGTCAGTCATTCAAACTTGATATAGTATAGAATGTAGTTCTCAACCTTGGGATGGGGTCTTGACCACCCAATCCCTCCCATGGTGATAAATGGAAAGTGAGGTACTTGTTAGATCCCAGGAAGATTGAAAGGGAGGGTGTCCCATTATAGAAAAGAGGGTCCCAGTATTGATATAGGTCACCATGAAGGAATGTTCCATGGCAGTTGGGAAGGAGGATAAAAATCTAGATAGTTCTTTGTAAACTTTACAGTAAAAGGTTTTATTTTATGTAACACCCCGTATCCTGCAGTTCTAACACCGTAACTAGTGGGAAATTGTTTTATTAAAAAAATTGATAGACTCTACTGCAGGGATCGGCAACCTTTGGCATGAGGTTCGCCAGGGTAATCACCCTGGCGGGCCGGGCCGATTTGTTTACCTGCCGTGTCTGCAGGTTCAGCCGATCACGGCTCCTACTGGCCGTGGTTCGCCACTCCAGGCCAATGGGGGTAGCGGGAAGCAGCGTCCAGCACATCCCTTAGCCCGCGCCGCTTCCCGCAGTCCCCATTGGCCTGGGACGGCAAACTGCGGCCAGTGGGAGCCGCGATCCACCGAACCCGCTGACGCGGGAGGTAAACAGACCGGCCCGGCCTGCCAGGGTGCTACCCTGATGAGCCGCGTGCCAAAGGTTGTCAATCCCTGCTCTACTGATTATGGGTTTGTAGTGATAAGGAGTTAAGTCAATCTTGAAACCAAATGAATACAAATCAAAAGGCAGAATCAAGTCATTCTTTTTGTCTTTCTAATCTTGAAAGTTATCTATTTCTAATAGTGCATTTATAAAGGCTTTTTGTTGTTATACATTGTAACTTAGCAATGTAGGAAGGTTTTTCATGTTCTGATGAGATTTTCTATGGAAATCTGAACAAAACGGTCCATCACTTACTCCAGCATGACTTTAATTAGGCAAATCAGTGTCGTGTGATGAATTGCTGAGTGATGAGCATTGCTGGCCCACTTGAAGCTTTCATAAGTGACTATGCTTTACTTTTTTAAAAGTGAAAGGCTGCTCAGGAAAGAGGGATGTGTCAAAGCTGTCATCAAATTCTCAAAATTGCTTTGAGTGGTAGTAATGTTCTCCCTTCAGTGTTGACTTTGGAGACTTGAAAAAGATTACCACAGAAGGGCAAAAAAGTATTTTAGAAGTGAAATACTTTTTGACTATGCAAAGAAGGCTTAAAAGTAGGGTTTTTTTTTGTTTTGTTTCATTCCTTGCTTGTTTTTTGTTTTATTCTATGTGTAACTTGAGTATTAAGCCTTGTCATCTCTATTTTATTGGGATGGCTCCTTGGAGAACTGTATAATTGGGATGGGAAATTTTATAGCCATTGAGAGAGTGTTGGAATGTATCTTTCACAAAAAAGTAGTTCTCCCAAGTCAGCAGTTTGAATTAAATAGATATCAACAAAAACAAAAAAGAGAGCCAGATTCTCAGATGGCATATATAGTCAATGGGGGAGTGCCAATTTTTACCAGCTGAAGATCTGGCCCATGCTTTTAAATAGTTTAACTAAAAAGCCTTTCCTCTCTTACTTGCTCCGCTTTCAGTATCTTGTGATACCCTAATCTCACTGGATTGCTAATTTTCCAAAGAGCCCTTTAATGACAATGAAAGTCTTGCATCTGAAGAAGTGAGGTTCTTACCCACAAAAGCTTATGCTCCCAATACTTCTGTTAGTCTTAAAGGTGCCATAGGACCCTCTGTTGCTTTTTACAGATTCAGTCTAACATGGCTACCCCTCTGATAAATGAAAGTCAAGATATTTTCAGTGTTTAAAAAGAACTAGAAGAAAAGGTCACCTTTATAGGTGATCTTGGGGGGTGGGAGGGAAATGTTTACTCTTTGGTGTAACACAGAGCCAAGACAAATCTGGAAATTCTAGTCCAATAACCCTTGTTTGTTTACTGTAGAACCTGTAGTTAGAAAACCAGAGAGTGCTGCCACTTAGTAGGAATATGTCATATTTTCTTGTACTGCCAAGCGTTTCAATTGATTGGTTAGTAATTCAAAGTGGTGGTTGTTCAGCCTGTTTCAAGTATGGTCTCTTCCTGTTGCACCTTGTCCCATATCTTGCCTCCCATTCATGTACTAGTAAATGATTGAGGGTCCTGTGGCGCCTTTAAGACTAACAGAAGTATTGGAGCATAAGCCTTGCGTCTGATGAAGTGGGCATTCACCCACGAAAGCTTATGCTCCAATACTTCTGTTAGTCTTAAAGGTGCCACAGGACCCTCTGTTGCTTTTTACAGATTCAGACTAATATACTTTCTTATTTAATTGTTTTTAGTATTACACTGGTGTTGTGTTGGGATAGCTGTATTTTCCTGCTTTTAGTGTCTGATTCAAAGATCCCTGAATTCAGTGGAAAGACTCAGTGGTATTTGCATCAGGCTTTTAGCATAGAAGTCACTTACATTAATTTTTTTCTGTGCAGCTGCTTTTTATGCTAGCTGTCTGCCAAACCCACTACGTAAGGGAGGGAGGGGGCACTTTGGGAGAAAAGAGAGATGTGAGCAGGGAAGGTGCCATGTTGAAGCAGAGGCCCACTGTGTCTTATCTTCCACTGATCTAAGGCTTTTTCTATACCATGCACCTTTTAGCGACATACCTATGCTGCTATAGCCATGCCGCCAAAAGGCATGCAGTAAAGCTGCTGTTTGTCGGCAGGAGAGAGTTCTACTGCTGACAAAAAAACTTTCACACCTGAGGACCGGCAGCAGCTTTGTCGGCAGGAGAGGGCACCTGCCCACAAAGTGCTGTTCACATAGGTGCTTTTCGTCGGTAAAACTTTTGTCGTTCGGGGGTGTGGTTTTTTAACACCCCCGAATGACAAAAGTTTTGCCGACGAAGTTCCAGTATAGACAAAGCCTCAGTTAGAATAGGCCCCCTTCTGCTCTCTCTTCTGCCAGGGCCAAGGATTGTGGAGCCACAATTGCTCCCCACAATTGCAGTTCTTCACCACATCCATCTGTGACAGCGTACCCCATAAGGCTTTATGGGGGGACGTTTATAAATGTATGTATGATATAACTGGCTGTATGCTTGCTTGATTTCTAAGTAAGCTCTGTGAGGCATTTGGTCAGCTTCTTTAGGAAGGAATTCACCAGGTTAAGTACCTGATCAGGAAACACTTGGGGAACAATGCATCTTGGAATGCTCCAATCCACATGAGAAGTCTTCCTGGAGACATGCAAGATGCCATGTGGACAATGGCGTCGGCCTGCAAAGACTGAGTCATGCAGGGGCATGTGACTTGCCCAGGTGACTCCAAAACTCCATCTTGGAGCTGGACTTTGCAGAGGAGGGAGGAGGGGGGTCTCCACCCACAAGAGAGAGTCTATTTAAACCCAGGGGAGACCCCTCCATTTTGTCTTCAGCTGGCTAAAGAAGGAGCCTCTCCACCCCCCCCCAGGATACTTGAAGGAGACTGAAACAAAGGACAGTAACTGCAGGGGGTGTGAGTGATTGCTGGACCCAGGCTAAAAGGAGATTAGCCTGTAAAAGGGAGCACTCTGGAACTGGTGAGGAAATTATCTGTATTCAGTTTGATTAGGCATAGATTCGCGCATTTTATTTTATTTTGCTTGGTGACTTACTTTGTTCTGTCTGTTACTACTTTAAACCACTTAAATCCTACTGTCTGTATTTAATAAAATCACTTTCTATTTAGTAATTCACTCAAAGTATGTATTAATACCTGGGGGAGCAAACAACTGTGCATATCTCTCTATCAGTGTTATAGAGGGCGAACAATTTATGAGTTTGCCCTGCATAAACTTTATGCAGGGTAAAACGGATTTATCTGGGTTTAGACCCCATTGGGAGTTGGGCATCTGAGTGCTAAAAACAAGCACGCTACTGCGAGCTGTTTTCAGGTAAACTTGCAGCTTTGGGACAAGTAATTCAGACCCTGGGTCTGTGTCTGGAGTCAGACAGGGTGCTGGAGTCCTGAGCTGGCAGGGAAAACAGACGCAGGGGTAGTCTTTGCACATCTGGTGGCAGCTCCCAAGGGGGTTTCTGTGATCCAACCCGTCACACCATCCACAGTGGAGAATCAGGGTCATAGCTTTTAACCTATAAGATAACTCCTACAATGCAACTTCTGTACTTCACAGGTTTTGGAAGTATTCTTGAAGGCAAGTAATTTTGCCTCTGAATTCTTCTAATTCACATTCATTCTCCAGCAGAATGAACTATGGAGTAGAGAGAACAGTGACTGCTGGGCTCTGTAATGTACCACAGTGCCAAGGGCAGATGGAGGAAGCAATGATACTGCAGTGGCAGATGGCTGTCTTGTACGCCCTCTGACAAGGAAATTATAATCTGAGGCCAAGTGTTTCATTTAATTATTGATTCTGATGTTTCATCAGAAATAGGAGGTTATTTCCCTAGAGTAATTCATTTTAGCTTCCTGATGTTTAAATGGGAGAGTGAGGAGAAGGTAGTTGCAAAGCAGAAAAAGAAAGTTTGTGATTTAAAAAGTATTAATTTTCAAGGTGAATTGAAAAATGTTGCTCCCAACGAGGACTGATGTCAGAGTTCTGTGTTTCACCTTTAATAACTGAGGACAGAATCAATTCAGGGTGTATCAGAAATTTCACTCCTTCTGTTTTAGGTGTTTGTGACATTGCCTTCTGTGGTGAGGGAAACACATAGGGCCTTGTGTTACAGAGTCCAGCACTTCCCCCCCAACTTTGAGCCCAGAATTCTGATCTCTAGTCTTGGCAGCTAAGGAAGTATGAAATTGATATTTCCATTTTGTTTGAAAAATTATTGTAATTTTAAAATCTGTTTTTTACAGATTTGGCATGTGAAGCAAAGCGTGTTAACATTAAAAGTGACAATATTCAATCAGTGTTAGCAACAGAGCTGGTGGAAAACCAAGGAAAAGTAGTCAGTAACGCCTGGGTGGATCATCATCAGCAGGGATTGAACTTGGGATTGCTAGATCTTAATATATGAGCCTCTCCTGCCTGAGCTAGAAGACCCTCGTCTGTTAGCCATGGCTGCAGTAGGCTCATCAGTAGGCCTACCCATCCCTAGAGGAGAATAGAGTGCCACACCAAGTAGGAATAGCTTACATACTTCCCCTGGCCAGGGAAGCATGTCTTGAGCTTCAGAGGTTTCCCAGTTCAATTCCCCATAAGGGCCACTGCTTGTAATAGTGGTGCCCCTCAGTGGGTCGTTGGCAGTGGGGATTGATCATGAGATCTCTGGATCTTAATACATGAGCTGCAATAGTGTGAGCTAAAAGACCCAGCTCTCTTAACCAAGCCTGTTGTATGCTCATCCATCTCTAGCTGGCCTAGCCAGCACAGAATGCCACACCAAGTAGGCTTAGCTACATATAATAGAAAAGTGCTATGAGGTGAGAGTGATGCTTGTTCACTAAAACTGTGAACTCTGTATGAACCATCATCTAGAGACTAAAGAATTACTGTTTCCAATTCCTTGAGTCATTGTGTTTCCCACAGGGTTTATCATCTTTAAATATCTGCCGCCAGTCTATTTGATGACTAATTTACACAAAGATTTCTGATGCAAAGTTTGACTTTCTCTGCGAAGAACTAGGACAAAGTCTCTCCCCATCTTTAGAGAAGTTATAATATAGCAAACCTGCCTATCACAAAAAGCATCTCATTCTTTCAGAGTACACCTCTCTCCGATATAACACGGCCCAATATAACACGAATTTGGATATAACACGGTAAAGCAGCGCTCCAGGGGGGTTTATAATGCGGTTTCACCTATAACGCGGTAAGATTTTTTGGCTCCCGAGGACAGCGTGTTATTGGGTAGAGGTGTATTAGTTTTGAATTGGAAAGTCCAAGCCCCTCATCCTGAAAAGGCTTATGCACAATCTGAATTTAGCATTGATTTCATTGGGGCTACTTACAGTGAATTAAGCACATACCTTTGTAGGATCAGGGTTCAAATTAGTGAAAACCTGTTTTAAAAAAGATTAGGCCTTGATTCAACAAGATATGTGAAGTACATATATGTACCTTATAGAAAATGAGTAATCCATTGGAGTACTTACATGCCTTAAGTTATGTATGTGCTTAGGTACCTTGCTGAATCTTAATGTTTACATTCATATTTAATTAGACTAATAGTCCCTTGTTTGAATTACAGAAAATAACTGCCTATTCAGTTAGTGCAAATGTAACCCACACAACTCCTGGGTGTGGTGTTCTGTCCCATCTAGTAGCACTGAGACCACTTTAAAGAGAGAGATAAAATGAGTCTGCCTCATAGCGTTAGCTAATAGCCACTTGGATTCTAGCTCATGCAGTAGAGGCTTATGCACTAAACTCCAGAAGTCCTCGGTTCAATCCTTGACAACAACTGGGGTCTGTTGGCATTAAACAAATAAACAAAAAGATGTATTGACAACATAGGCAATTACAGTGTATGAATGAGGTATAACAGATAAAGTCAGATTAATTTTTCTTTAATTTGTAATTGACATTTGATATATTCAATTCATGGCATTTAATTTTACATATGGAACAAGAGTAATTTCAAGGGTAATTAACTCTAAATAGATATTCATTTATGTATCATGTTTACTACAAGATGCAGGGGGAAAATATAAGGGTATATTGATTGTTGGTACTGCTGCTAAAAACTTTATTAGCCTTAACCTTATTAAAAACTGCATGAAAAGACAAAACATGGAACACAGGAAATTAATAAGGTTGAATTTATGGAGGGAGGGGGAGAGAAATGGAAACAAAAGTTTGAAAATTCAGAGCTAAGATTCCATGAATAATTTTCTTTGTCTCTGTACCATGGGTTTGGTGTGCATTACCCACATGGTAGATTAACACCTACCTTAACTATTTCAGGTTCTTTTCAAACTTTTGTAAACCCCATTTTTCCTTTGGTGTTGAATCACTCACAATGGCTGAAGTGAAAGAAGGATGTATTTAGGCTGTATTGATAGAGCAGACTGGTTAGAGATTCTGGACATATGGGAAGGAAATTGTTAAATAAACAAAATTAATGTAAGTAACAAGATGTTCACTTTTGCATTTTGCTTCTCTGTTGTGTGCCTATTACTGTTTGTGTTCTCTAAGGTCTTCAGTACATAGACTGTCTCTAGCTATGTATTTATACAGAACTGAGCACAATAGTGCCCTACTCTCAACTGGGCCCTTTACGTACTATTGGGATACAAACAATAAATATTCCTCTTTGTCCTGGATGTGGTCACATTTTGGTATTTTTTCTGGAGAATTACATAAAGAACTCTGGTTTACCGCTACTGTTTGTAGAGTACATTGGGTCATGGTGGGAATCTTCTGTGGATAGCTGGGTCTTTGTTTGTTAGTGTTTGTACTTGTATGGAGAGCAGAGCAGATGAGCAATTATGGTTTTTTTTTTGAAGATAGTGTATTGACGAAATGTGAAAATACTGTAATTGCTGGACTATAGTGAGAATATGGGAGAAACAGTTCTTTGATCTGTCTTGTATATAAGAAGAAGGAACTCGTTGTAGTGGTCGTCTTTGGAAGGGAGAGTTTTAAAGAGGATCTGTGGCTGAGAAGAAGGTTCCAGTAAAGTAAGAATGTAATTTGTACATTATTAGGTAGAATATGGGCTACTATCAAGGGAATATGTAGCTCATGTTGGAAGTGTATCAAAAAGTGCGGTACGTGGATGTAGTATGTTTCTGTAAGACTGAAGTAGTCGTTCAGCATAACGGACAGTGTGCTAGTGTAATGCCGACTGACCCCAGTCATCAGCGGGCAGGATCAAACCTGGGACCTCTGGAGCTTAGTGCATGAGCCTCTACCACAGGAACTAAAAGCCAACTGCCTGTTAGCTAAGGCTGTGGAGCAGACTCATTTTATCTTTCTCTTTAAATGGTCTCGGTGCCACTAGATAGGACAGAAGGCCACACCCAGGAGGTGTGTGGGTTACACTAGCCCCTCCCTTTTCCTGCTGCATTGGTGCTCAGAGATGATAATTTCCATAAATTCCACCTGGAGACATTGTATTACATCAGAATCCATGGAAATTAAAAGGTCCTAAGGGTTCCATGTGTAATTGATAACGTTTATTGATGGTGATTGGGGAAATGGGGTAACTAAAGATTTATAGGGAAAATTAAACCTACTCATTAGGGTAAAATTATCACAACTTAAGTGATTTTTGAGCTTAAGTACCTGTTTTAAAAGTGACTTGGGCACCGGGAGCCTAACTCAGAATGAGACTTAGGCTCCTAAGTGCCCAAGTCACTTTTAAAACTGGGACTTAAGTTCCAAAGTACTTACGTAGTTTTGAAAATTGTTTCTTATATATTTAATTGGTACTAATGTGTAAAAGATTTCTAGAGTCTTTAGGTGGAGCCATTTTGAGGTATTAGTGGAGCAAAACATTTTAGAACAATTTTTAAAATGTAAAAATTATTTGTTCTAAAGCCCATAACTTGAAAATACTTTTGTCTGAATGGGTATCAAAATTTCATCCAAAACTAACTGAGCATACAAATGTTTCGGCCCAAAAGAATGGATGTTTTTGTGAGAAAGTTAGGGTGTCAAATTTGGGCATAGAAAGGAAACTGTCTCAAACCATTACTGTGGAGTGGCAACTGCAACTCTCTAATGTTTTACAAACAACACTCTGACAAAACATTTTCAACTGTCATGGTAAAATATTCCGTAACTTTATTGGCATTAAATAATTGTCCATCAAATCCATGAAAGTGTTCTTGCCTGGCAAGATGTTCCTCCGCTTACACTGTGATCTGTAAATGCCAAAATTTTATGTTAATGAGGAATTTCTATAAATCCTGTTCAGAAGTTTAGAATATGGAAGGATGTCTTAATCTGAAAACCTTAAATATATTACTGTGGCAACTTCCTGGCCTTACACACCCCTTGATACTGATTTGTACTGTACCTTCCTGCTGAAGTTTATATATTATACTACTTGTTCACCTTTCTCAACATCTTTGCATGTTGTTGTAAAGGATTATCTCTGACTGATAAATTACTCTGCATAGGCCTTTTCTTTCATAATTATTCCCTGAATATATTTATAGATAAAGACTTTATTTGCATGCTTTCCTGTTGGACTAAAGTGACTGTATATGAATTTTTTTTTTGCATGTTCATGTGGCTGCTGAAGAAGAAATACATTGCAAGATATCTATGTAGAGTCTTGTGAGGTATATTCCATTGTTCATGTATAACATAATAGCCATCTCAGCGCCTCCTTTCTTTCTGGCACCCTGTAATCTTTTTTTGGGGTGTGTGTGTGTGTGTGCGAGGGACGGTGACTATTAGGGAGGTAAAGGAAAGAATGCAGCATTAGATGAGAATGAATGATGGAGGTTGGAAGTGGCAGGATGAAACAAGAACGTACAGTCACTTGTGCTGTTAAAAAGCTGTGGAAGTGTTATATTAGCTGTTTTGCTTTCTTTATGATGTTTTAGCACTAATTCTCCTTACCAGTCCATGATCAAAAACTTTCTTTTGCTGCCTGCAATCTCCTATGAGCACATATTTTGTCTCCCTAGCTGGCAGCATTGAATTTTTTTCTATTTTACCTACCTCATAAACATATTTATAGAAATTTTATTGGCTAAAATCTGATAAATGGAACTTGTGACCTCAGATTTTTATTTCTTCATTTCATATCCAACTCCATTTGTTCAGGGAAGACGATAATGTATTTTTCCATAAACATTTCTTTATTTGCAAATAATAACACTTGAACTGTTAAAACGTTATGACCGATGACCTTTTGGTGACCTTCAATGGAAAGGAACAATGTAAAATTTCAGTATTTTTGTTGTACTCAATATCCTATAATGAACGAGTGTTCTACGTATCAAAATTCAAGCCTGGTAGCAAAATGGAAATTGTAAAGTCACTGAGGGATCTATTACAAGCATCTGAATATCTTAATCCATATGCTGCTGCATATTAGCATATATGTTAACAAATTTGCTATCCTTTCAAGATTACAGTAAATATAAGTGTTTTTTCTGCTTGATCTACATTTATTTTGAACATATACACTTTGAACATATAGCCGAAGCAGTTGCACTGCATAATTTTTACACATTGTCATTTGTATATCGCAGTAATGCATGCAAACCTCTTATTCCCACGTGTAAGTGGTTGTGTGGAAAAAAAGCCATGCATTCAAGTTGTTTCATGTACAAATGGAGGACAGAATGAGGAAAGTGTTACCATGTAAATTCAAATTTAGTGAGACTTTTATGGTATGACAAGCTATGCATGTGTGGCCAAAGTATGCTAAAGAAAAGAGAGAGAGAGCCACACACACAACCCCATCCAGGAAAACCCTGTGGGATTTGATCTGTTGTGTCTATTGAGAAATGCCTGTGGCCTATGCAATTTAAGGTAATTTTCAAGTTCACCTTCAAAGCTATTACTCTGTAGCAAATAAGTGTCTGAAAACCATTGTTAGTTATGGTGATTTTGGTTAGCTACAAGTGATTATGTATGAAAATGCTTTAACTATTATTTCGTTGCTTCAGCTCCTCTTTCTGACCTTCTCTAAGAAACAATGAGCTAATCTGCTCATGGCTATTTATAGGAAATTTATCTTGGCATTTTCTACCTTTTCTACAAAGGCAGACACGGTTTTATTTATTTATTTATTTATTTATTTATTTATTGCCAATTCATCCCTTTCTAACTGTTTCAGAAATAAATGTAGCTCACATACGTTTTTTAAATCCATATCCCACTGGATAACCAGTGATTCAAGTTCGTAAATAAGTTGATGGTGATTGTGAGTTATTGGACTCCATTTTGTAGATTTCTCATGCAGCCTTTCAGTGTTATAGAACTAACCATGCAAATGCTCATGGGAGCAAATTTACCCATTTGAATAGTATGGCAAAGTTCCCACATGCATAACTATTGCAGGATCATGATCAGGGCCAGCTCTAGGCACCAGCAAAACAAGCTGGTGCTTGGGGCGGCATGGCTGGCGCCAGAATGCCGCCCCTGCTGTCCCTAAAAATGTGCCTCGGCCGCCCTAGCTCACCTCTGCTGCTGCCGCTTGCGCACTATGGCGCGCGAAACAGCTGATTTGCGCGCCGCTGCTTGCCCTCCCTCCAGGCTCTCAAACCTGGGAGGGAGGGGGAGATCCCAAGTGGCCGTGGTGCGCGAAACAGCTGATTCGCGCGCCGCTGCTCCCCCTCCCTCCCAGGCTCTCAAACCTCTCTCTCAAAGAAAAAAACAATGGGGGGGGAGGGAGAGGGGGACGGCCAAAATTGATTTTGCTTGGGGCTGCAAAAATCCTAGAGCCGGCCCTGATCATGATCATTCTATTTTATGCCCATCTGGGTTCATCCATGAGCAGTCCCTCCCTCTACTCATCTGAGGCTGAGCTGCCCTTGCAGTACTTCTAGCAAGTCACAGGGAGACTTTTTTTTTTATTCAAAGACATATACCCACCAAGTACATATCAGTGTGTGATATACAACTCGGATGATATCATATAGTGACTTTGTTAAAGTTTGTGTTTTCCATTAATCTAATTCTGCATCATAGTTTGAGTCTGGAAACACAGAGGACTTTTAATGATGGAGAATATATTTGAAAATAAACTAATTGTTTTACATTTTAGGTATGATTAATAATAAATAATAGTGGTATCAGCTGGTCTTTAATATTTTTGTTCATCATAATTCTTAGTTATGATGAACTCTACAACCTTGACTTGTCTATTCTTCATAAAAACACAAGGATGTAAGCTTGGTGTGTGTCATCTCTTCATATAATTTTAATTTTTAAACATATTAGAATGTTTCAATTGATTACATTAAAAATTAGTAAAGAAACTAGGCAGCTGAGAGATGACTATGTCAGCAAGACATCTTGAAGTACTAAAATAATGGCTTCTAATCAGTTTATTTCAAAGAATAATTGGGAGCTGCGGCCAGTGGGAGCTGTGGGGGCAGTGCCTGGAGACGGACACAGTGCGCAAAGCCCCCTGGCCGCCCCTATGCCTAAGAGCCAGAGGGAGATGCTTCCCGGGACCCTCCTGAGGTAAGTGTGGTCTGAGGTCTTGGATGAGATCCTGACCCCACTGAAATCAATAGTAAAACTCCCATAGACTTTAATGGGACCAGGATTTTAACCCCTTGTTTTTAGTAATACTTGTATGCTCTTGAATTCCTTTGTCTTAATAGCCTCTTCTTCAGTTGGGCACAAGGCCTCATTCTTTTTCTTAGATTCAGTAGATTTTTTTTTTCTTTCAGTTCAAGTCTTTTTACCAGGTAATATTATCTCCATCATTGTTTCCTGATTTCATCTCCCTTTCAGGGTTTTCCCTATTTACGTATGTCTTTTCTCTCTTTCATGAAGTTTGTCATTCACTCTGTCCACAGAACTGTTATGTGCAAGTTCTTTAGATATTATACCAGTTGGGAAAATTTGGTGACAACAATTACAGATTTCAGTTTTCACATAGAAGAGTGAGTCTTGGTGGCTGCTACTGCACCAATAGTCTGATTTTTTTTTTATTTTATTTTGGAGTCACTGACTCTGCAGTTTTTCCTCCTCAATTTATTAGAGAGAGAATATTTCTAAATAGATTATGCATCCCAGATTGCTGAATTTGGGAGTTCAGGCTGCTCATTTTCTTATCTGAAAATTTTGGTTCTTGTTTGGATTGGTCAGGCAAAGAATCCTCCCCACTTTAGTCTCTGGAATGTCTTGCTCTTTGAAAAAGAGAATTGTTGTCCATTTTGTTCCTAACTTCTCTAAGAAACTATGAGTTAAACTGTTCATGTTAGGCTATGTAATTGGCAATCTTCCCCTTTAATAGCCCTGGAAGAGGGATGGGGAAGGGAGCAACTGACCCTACCTCTACCCCAGAGAGAAGCCCAGCAGAGTTGCTGGGAATCAGCTGATCAGCACCTTATGATTGGCCCACACTCTCAGCTGGAATATAAAGAAGAGCTCAGTAAATGGTGAGAATAATTGATCTTTGGAGCAACTTATCAAGGGTCCTGGTAGATTCTCCATCACTGACAATTTTTAAATCAACATTGGATGTTTTTCTAGAAGATCTGCTCTTTCGGGAAGTTCTGTGGCCTTTGTTATACAGAAGGTCAGATTAGAGGATCACAATGGTCCCTTCTGGCCTTGACATGTATGAGTCTATGATGATGGGTGAAGGGAAGCCAGGAGAGAGGATACTTTCTGGGAATAGAGCAGGAGGCTGCAGGTTGGTCTTGTGGAACCCTTTCCCTGGGGTCAAAAAGGCCCTATTGGGTAGCTACCAGAAGCCAGAGGACCCCAGGCTTCATCTCTAACCAGAATGTTGTTAGTGTTGCTTTTTGTATAATTTTCTTCCTTTGTTTAGGAAAACAATGAACAAACCCTTGAAGAAGGGGACAGAAACCTAATCTGGGTGTGTAAGTCTGTCTATCCCCAGTTTCCCAGCTGGTGACTAAGGGTACCAGACTACAGGCTATTTATAGGAAGTTTATTTTAACATTTTCTACTTTTGCTGCAATGCCAGACACTGTTTTAAACTGTCTTTTTGCAAGTGAAAGTTTATCTATCTATATTCCCTAATTGCAGAGGAATATTTGATGTGACACCAAAATTCTATGCACCTGTTGGTTTACATTCTTAATCTCTCCTTGCCTGTCACATTAGGGTTGGGAAACCCATCAATGTGGATTGATGGAGCCAACACACGTCTTCCCTAGCTCACCAATTATCAAATAAGAAAAGAACTGTGTATAGCTTTTTTACTTCAGATGTGCATCGTTTCAAAACTTCCAATGAAATGATTAAAACAGTACTCCTTTTTCTTTTGTAATATATTTAGATTAGATTTGGAATGGTGGGAGTACAGGCTATTTTTTAAAGTATTAAAAAAGGGAAGAAATATAGGAAGTGAAGCCTGTTTGTACTGAAATACTTTATTTTGAGTCCCCTGCCTGAGTCCCCTCTCTACTGTAGCCTCTTAAACCTTTGAGCTATCTAGTCTGATTTCTAAGCAGATGTATTAATGCATGACTGATAACTCAATCTAACATATCTACAGTTATGAGTGGGCAATTTAAAAAAGTGTCTTTAAATAGAAGTGCTGTCTGTACAGCATTCAGTCTGTTAGGGAAACTGTCACAATGTAGACTAGAATCTTTTTGCTGAGTGAGATTAGAAATTAAAGAAAAATTCTTTAAACTGTTTAACATCTCTACTTGCAAAGTAAAACAGGTCAGGAAAAATGAGAGGTACGAGTTTGAAAAACGTAAGGGGGTTCAGATTTAATTGTGATATTGAGGATGTATCAGTCAGTCATTTAGAGTAGGAAGCTGAAGAAGCTAATTTTAGACATTATTCTGATGAGAGATGGTGGACACATATCACTCCAAATAAATATTTAAAGCATAATGCTCCAAAAAGGGGTGGAGGGAAATGATTTCTCTTTAATTGGACACCAGTCAAATCAAAGAACAATGGCTTTATATTAACCCCTTCTCTGCTGGTCTCAATCACAACATTCATTGATGTTTTGATATTTCATGGCGCTGTTTGCAAATCAAAGTATAATTTTGTCACATATACCTCATATTAGGCAGCATTTATGTGGTTAGTAAAAACAAACAAAATCGTAACTTGGAAATTAGTAAAAACTATGTTAGTGAAGTCAGTTTGTCAGTGGAAGAGTTTACCGGTAGGTATGGCAAACGTGGAGACATTCAAGATGAGATTACATTTGTGACGCAGTGAAGTGGGTTTACCCAAGATGTCATCTTTGATTCTCTGAAGCCTAACTTGTTCTAAACGTGTTATCAAACTAAAATCATAGAGTTTATATTGTACAGATGTTTTGTCTTCATTTGTTTGCAAAAAACTTATTTTTAGTCACCCCAATTCAGGGCCATACTTTTTCTTTGTTTGGATAACATAGGAGAAGTGAAATGTGATACTTGGATCTTTGTGAGAAATGAATGTGTGAGGATTTGTATAGCTTTATTAACTGATGCAACCAATTCCTGTGAAAAGTATCTAGTTCTTGCTTAGTTGACCTGTCTTTAAGTTCAAGTAATGCCCTGCTCATCTCTCCACTTTTTAAAAAAATATAAAGCTAATAAAGTCAGGAGTCATTACTGGAGAGCAAATTAATGCTCATGGCTATAGAGCTGTTACAGGTATGATGTTTGTGGAAGGGGAAAATGATATGTTTCTTTCATATGTCCTCTGTTCCATCTTTTACACAGCATGATATATTGAATTACAATAGGTTGTCACTGTTTCTTTTTAGATATGATGACAGATTCCTACCTTAGGAGTGCCTGGATTGCTTTCATCTGTAGAATATGTTTCTTCTAAAGTGAAAGAAACAAAGTACAAATGCAGAAAGAATTCTTAACCTAGACTTGGTCTGTGGGAATTATCTATCTGAGCCCTATCTCTTGATAGTAGAATGCAAAGCCCCTTTGCGCAAGGTTTAAAGCTATTTGAGGATTTGACCCATTGATCTTGCTTTCTGCTAAGGCAGGATGGGCAATTAATTGGCTGAAGAAACCTGATAAACTTCCAGTTGCTTAACAACATCAAAGCAAACAATAACTACCATGTGTTTTCTCTAAGCTCATTTGTATTTAAAATAGCCCTGAACTTGCCAATTGGGGACATGACTAAAACACTGTCCTGATAAACTATTTAGATAATTAAACTTAAAATGAATTCAAGTGTGAAGATTGATTCATGCTTCATCCTGATGTCATTAAATTACAAGCATGTATTGAGAATTTGTTTTGGTAGATTTAATTTGTTAGTGATAATACAGTTTCATTTCTAGAGTGTTGAACAATGTTTACATTGCTACTGTGGAATGTGTTTTCTTTGTACAGCAAATATGTAATGAGAACTGATAATCAGTTTTAAGGAACAAACTGGGGCAATAGTGACTAATGGCTGTAAAGATGGTTGAGAGATGCAGAACATTCTAATCATGTATTCCTGTGGTTTTGTGGGTCACTCAAATAGGAATAATGAGAATTGGTATTTGGTTAATCTACTCAGGTCAGGTTTGCATTAGTACTTCATAGGAAAGAATACTGGAGAATCAGTTCAAAGATCTTTCTTTTAGCTACATGAATTAATATTATTAGAACAAATATTGGCTTACCTGTTGTGAATGAGTGATAGTGTCTTTATTTAAAAATTAGTGTTACATTAGCTACACTCGTTAAGTAGTATCTCTGCACAAATGCTTGATTTGCATATGCAATTGCAATCATTATGTGCAAATGCAGGCACAAAATTTCATAGGAAACTTTGTGCTCCTAAACCATGTGTCATTTTTCTAAAAAATGGCAAAGGAAATTGAAATTAATTGCCCGATACCATGCAGTTAGTTTGTGACATGCCAGAACTACAGTTGTGGACTAACATCTCCTAATTTCTGTGCTTTGGTATGAGAAAGATAGGTTTTAAAAACACACATTGGTTAAATTAACCAGTTACTTCTACTACATTTTTCTTCTTTTGGATCTGTGTTCCTTAGCTAAAATGCAGACTGAAGAATTATTTTAAATTTGAGTTTTATTAGCCAAAATAACTTTTAAAGCAAATAAGTTACAGAAAACAAAATAAGGATAGATGAATTCAGAAATTGAATTCTACATGGGATGTTAAAATTTTCAAGATCTAAAGGAGACAAAATGGGTGAGGTAATATCTTTTACACAATAAAAGATTACCTCACCCACCTTGTGTCTTTCATATCCTGGACCAACATGGCTACAATAACAGTGCATACAAGAGATAATAAATCATTTTAATTAATACACGGTCTTATTTATCCAAGTTCTGTATTAGACTGGGCAGGTGATTTTAGTATCAGTCTAGACCTGTGGATCTTTGACTATAGATTCTTATTTACTTCCTATCAAGCTTATGTGAATTTATGGGACTACTTGTATAAGATCAACCAAACGATTTTAAAGTAGTATTTAGAAATTTAGACAAGCTACTTAATTATCAAAATGTCAGTTCAGATGATACTCATAGCCAAGCTTTGACACTTATACATGCATATTAAACCCAATATAGTATTCAGGCAAGAATTTTGAAGCTATTCTGATTTCTTTAGAGTTTCAGCAATACTGTGAACTCTTATGTCAATTTAACCAAAGATTCGGATAGAGGCAAAAGCTGTAGTTTACATCATGATTCAAAGCTTCTTCCTCTTTTTATCTGAGAAACTGTCAATTCTCTTGACCACAAAATCTCTGTGATTTCTAGATAAACTCTGAAACTTCCAGGATGTCTCACAGCTAACTTCTGCTATAGGAAAGCACAGTTTCCTGCTACAGATATACAGTACTAGGCTTAGTTAGCGTAATGAATTTCTCCAGTCTCTCAACACTGTAAACTGAGTTAGTGATTCACTGTAATTTTTTGACAACTAAAATTAAACTTAGTGAAATGCTAGTGTACATCATCCATTGTAATCATTCAGAGGGTTTTAACTCACGTTCCTACTTCTTATACACATTTAGTTTTATGTAACCAAATTATCGCTTGGGTAAACACACATATACAAATCATTTTGCTTATCAGTAGGAACTGGTATGAAGATGGGTTCTTCAGTTCAGCTTCAAAATTTCAATTACTGGTTTCTCAAGACAAATAAGAACATAAAGAACATAACATAAGAACAGCCGTACTGGGTCAGCCGTACAAAGATCATCTAGTCCAGTATCCTGTCTACCGACAGTGGCCAATGCCAGGTGCCCCAGAGGGAGTGGACCAACAGGCAATGATCAAGTGATCTCTCTCCTGCCATCCATCTCCACCCTCTGACAAACAGAGGCTAGGGACACCATTCCTTACCCATCCTGTCTAATAGCCATTAATGGACTTAACCTCCATGAATTTATCCAGTTCTCTTTTAAATGCTGTTATAGTCCTAGCCTTGACAACCTCCTCAGGTAAGGAGTTCCACAAGTTGACTGTGCGCTGCGTGAAGAAGAACTTCCTTGTATTTGTTTTAAACCTGCTGCCTATTAATTTCATTTGGTGACCCCTAGTTCTTGTATTATGGGAATAAGTAAATAACTTTTCCTTATCCACTTTCTCCACATCACTCATGATTTTATATACCTCTATCATATTCCCCCTTAGTCGTCTCTTTTCTAAGCTGAAGAGTCCTAGCCTCTTTAATCTCTCCTCATATGGGACCCGTTCCAAACCCCTAATCATTTTAGTTGCCCTTTTCTGAATGTTTTCTAGTGCCAGTATATCTTTTTTGAGATGAGGGGACCACATCTGTACGCAGTATTCGAGATGTGGGAGTACCATCGATTTATAAAAGGGCAATAATATATTCTCAGTCTTATTCTCTATCCCCTTTTTAGTGATCCCTAACATCCTGTTTGCTTTTTTGACAACCATGACAAATGACAACCATGTTCCCATTCTCTTTCTGGATTTCACAGCAGTCTCCCTAGGTAGGTCTTTGAAAGACAAGAGTTTAGTGTTTCCAACCATGGGATGGTCTCCTGGCCAGGTAATGACCGTCCTGCTCACAGTCCAGATGTTTTTCACATTCTTGTCCAGATGTTTTAGCTTCAGGGAATGATGTGTGGAATGATGCAGGGCACTTTCTGCTGGGTAGTGTGGCTTTGTTCTTTTCTTAGCAAAGTTGCCCTGGTCCAATCAGAAAGTGACCCATGCTTCTGGCAAAGATTTGACATAACCATCCCGGGTATGATTTGTGTCCATTCTCAATATCTAATGAAAAAATGAGGCATCTCCTTTATGGGTTCCTGCAACTGTGTTTGGAAAATTCTAGTATCTTCATGCAAAACATCTTGTGCCCCATTCCATTTTGTGTAAACCTGGCCATACATTGAACACTTGCTGGTTTAGCTCTGGTCAGCAACCTACTTTGGCAAGTTACTTTCTATCTTGTGTGGTCCTCTGGCCAACTTTGCACAATTTCATGTTCTTTCCATCAGCACTTTTAGCTGTTTTCAGAAAGGACCATTTTGAAGTTAGAAGAGAGTTTTTATGTCAAATCTCTTCATACTATTTGATGGTTCCATCCTTGTGTAGGAGTTCATCATGCAGCAGTTAAAATCATTTGACTTATTTGCTTGATCAGTCACCAATAGGAGATCACAATTAATTAAATCATGCAAAAAAGCTCTCCACACCTTTGGATCAGTACTTAGTTGTTCCCTACAACTCAGTGATAGGGTTAGCAGGAACACTTTATATGCAAAATTCTCTCTGTGCAACTGCCAATCATACAATTGATCAGGCTGTATGGCTTTATAACATGTTGGTTGGTTCACCTTAAAGATTTGCACTTCATTTTGCCTTTTCGACATGCCATTTGAATGAATTGGCTTCTTTAATACAAATACTTTGTTTGCTTATACCTTTATTAAAGATCAGTTATATATATCGTATTGATCACATTTCAATTTAAAATAGACAAACATGGTCTGAACTATTTGCAATATTTTGTGATAAGGTTGGCTAGGTCACAAAACTTCCTCAAACTGAAAGGGCCTGTTACAGAATGCCTTGAGACAGCTTTAATTTTCTGATATGGTTTCTTAAATCATAATGGACACCTGTTCAGATTTCTTTATCTAGTAATAACACTCTATCTTACCAGACTGTATCAAATAATATAGCTTGATCTGCTGTCTCTCTCTCTCTCACACAAATTTATAGGCATAACATATAGAAGAAAACAAGTAAGAGAAAGTTACTTTACAGCTCTAGCAAGAGGTTGTGGTTAAGCCTAGCAAGTTAGCAACTCAGTCTGTCTGCTCTGTGTGAAACACAGAAACAACATCTGGTGTTCGACATGTTTTAAAGGCTTAAGCTTAAGTTATGCCAAGATGTGCAGATGTCTGTCATGTTAATAAGCTTCATATTTTGTGTGTCATCATTGCATTGGTTTACTAGACTATGCTGCCTTTCTGAGAAAGATCTCATTTAGCTGAACTCTTTTAAAAATCTCTGAGTATTAATCTAAGAGGTGTTGAAGGACAAAGACCCTACCAGCGTGGTATGAGAAATGCCACCCACCTACATCAATGGGTAGTGGAACTTGATGGGGCCAGTGGTGAAAGGGAGGGAGACACTCGCCAAGGTAGTTCCTCAGGGGCATCTCTAGCACCCATTGGCCAGCTGGGGAAGAGGGGGACTGATTGGCCAAGATTCCCCAGCTCCCAGGATTTAGCCCAGCACAGGGGCCATGTGGAGCCTCTTTCGGCTCTGTTTGAGCAGCCCACCCTGAACTAGGAATGGGAACTTGGCCTGACAGATGCTGCGGGTCTAGCCTGTTTAGGGGAGCAGGAAGGAATTTTTTGCACCAGTCAGTTTTTTGCCTTCCTTTCAGCACCTTCAACCCACAGAGGGTTGAGTAGGATCATGCTTAGTATCTAACGGAGGTACTGAGGTGGAGATGTTTATTCGTTGCAACAAGTGGTCAGTTTCCAGTGCAGATAGGGAATAAAATTAACAGCTCCCAGTGTTAAAAGACCTCAAATTTTGTTGTTGGGCCTTAAGTTCATGTGATAGGGTGAAACCTTGTGGCCCTCGCGGGCACAGGTTCCCACCTCTACACCCTCTGTCCCCGTGGGGAGAAGGATTCTAGGACTCAGAGAGAGAGAGAGCTGAGTCCTTGGGAGGGAGAGTGAGGGGGGGGGTGTAGGTTGACCAGAGCCTACCCTGCATTATGGGTTATATGATCAGGAGCCCGTTATGGGTTATATGGTAAGGAGCCCTGTAACCCTCGGAATGGAATCAATTAAATGCCAGGTGTAGGAGAGTATGGGTGGTGGGTGGGTAGTGCCCCTCCCCAGTATTTAATAAAAGTTGTGGCCTGCTGCTTAATCCCATGCATGTGTCTGTCCTCATTTTGCCACTATGTCCACAGCAAATAACATCAAGAAATTAAACTTGTAAACCAGGGCATATTGCTTCAAAATATCTCTCACTTACATTTATCTTTTGACCCACACCTGACTTGCAACATTTTTTGCAGATTAGTTAGGAAGATCATTAGAATGGCTTTTAAAATCTATGGCATACTGCAAATTGAATGGAATACTTAGAGAAAATTCAAGCAATGCTAATTCATGTATACCAGAAGGTCATGAATTACTGAAACTGTATCACCTGTTAAATCTGAAACTGCTTTATTTTTCATTTTCAGCTTTTATAATGGTAATAACTATCCGGGGTGCCATCTTGGATTGTGATCTAGTGGGCTATGCTTAATACTTGCAGAGAAGACCTCTAAGGAAAACCTAGGTTCCTTCAGGAAGGATGAGAGTGATTTAGCTGTGAGACATTCCAACCACTGCCTTAGCATAAAGTCAGAGGGCACCTTTGGTCATCAAGTATGCAGTGAAATATTTTGTAAGGGTACAAGTGTTAGCCCAAGTAGTCTGTTTAAATTTCAATTTGGGAAAATATATTCTCCCTACCTAAATACCTCCATCAATTCCAGTTAGACCATGTTTTCTTCTGCATGTCCTATTCTAAGGTCTTGTTTACCCTACCGCCTAAATCAACGTAAGCTACGTCGCTCAGGGGTGTGGGGAAAAAAAAAAAACACCTACCCCCTTGAGCGACGTAACTTACATCAACTTAAAGTGGTGTCTACCCCACGCTATGTCAGCAGGAGATGCTCTCCTGCAGGCATAGTTTCTGCCTCTCGTTGAGGTGGAGTAATTACATCGACATGAGAATGCTCTCCCCTTGACTTAATGAGTCTTCACCAGAAGCACTAAATCGGCACCTCTGCATCGATACTACCATGCTAAATCAGCGCCCCTGCAAAGACAAGCCCTAGGTGACTGAGTATGCTGTGTGCTGTTAAACAGTTGAAGCATTCCACCTCGGAGAGGTAGGTGCATTTCAGGGTGGGTGAAAGGATTCCTCTGTATGGCATATGCATGCACCTCCCTCCCAACCCGCCTTGCTGGCAAAATCCAAGCCATATCCCAGTAGCAGAAAGCCCTCCTGAAGGTACAAACCGCTGATCCCATTTCACAAGTATGGTCTGATTCCAGCAGAGCCCACTACATTGTTTGGGCCAGAAACAAGGGTGATGTGATGATTGTTAATCTCACAGATAGCTTCTGCTAGGAGGGCTTTTAAAGAATTTAAAACTTTTCCCTTCTTGCATTTTCCCTGGGGAAGGTGGCACCTTGTGTATGAATCTCCTTCTGGGGTTAGCTGCCTCCAGTAGCACACAGGGGTGCAAATTTTGTCTCCTCTGCACTTGTGGGGGTTGACTGAAGCCCATAATATTTGAAAAGCGCTTTGAAATGAAGGGCCCTACATTAGACACTATTATCAGTAATAAATGGTTGTGATTATCTGCGCGTTAATCTCCAAGAGAGACCCTATAACTCATTCATTATTGCCTAAATATCTTCTGTCCTTACGATTCTGACCCTTTAAAGCCTGGAACAGTCTCTAGTCAATCATTTTTAGAAGCAAAAGGTTATTTTCTATTTATAGCTACAAACAAAATCTGTAACCTAGAAAACATTGTGATTTGGGAAGGTTATAAGAAGAAATCAAAGACACTGCCTGTCCCATTTCATCAAATTCATGTCCCTGTATATGAATATACATACATACATACATACTGTGACAAAGTTCCTCCTCTATCTTGGTGGGTCCTGCGCTTATTGGCAGATTTTCTTGCCTCAGAGATTCACCATGTGGGTTGGGGAACAGCCCAGAGACCTTCCCCTCTGGGAGAACCCACAGTCCAGGTCAATTGGGAGGTTTGGGGGGAACCCGGGCCCGCCCTCTACTCCGGTTTCCAGCCCAGGGCCCTGTGGACTGCAGCTGTCTATAGTGCCTCCTGTAACAGCTGCATGACAGCTACAACTCCCTGGGCTACTTCCCCATGGCCTCCTCCAAACACCTTTCTTATTCTAACCACAGGACCTTCCTCCTGTTGTCTGATAACACTTGTGCACCTCAGTTCTCTAGCAGCACACCCTCTCACTCTCAGCTTCTTGCACCTCTTGCTCCCAGCTCCTCACACTCACACCACAAACTGAAATGAGCTCCTTTTTAAAACCCAGGTGCCCTGATTAGCCTGCCTTAATTGATTCTAGCAGCTTCTTCTTAATTGGCTCCAGGTGTCCTAATTAGCCTGCCTGCCTTAACTGGTTCTAGCAGGTTCCTGATTATTCTAGTGCAGCCCCTGCTCTGGTCACTCAGGGAACAGAAAACTACTCATCCAGTGACCAGTATATTTGTCCTCTACCAGACTCCTGTACCGCACTGGTCTGGGTCTGTTACAATACATACATGTGGGCTCCTTCCCAACCAAATCCACGGTATCCTTACTAACCCAGGCAGGACCCTTACTTCTCTCACTGTGGTCTTCAACTACTGTCTTTGGGTGCTTTTGTGTTTTTAACATCTCCTTTTACTCTTCTTAAAAATCTATTTCTCTCTTGCTATTTTAACATGGTTTTAGAAAATTTCAAAACGAATCACAAGCTCTGTCTCTCATGCACATCTACTGGAACTGAGATGTACAGGAGGAACATCCTTGGGTGCTGGATGAGAAAGAACTTCTCCCCCTGGACTCTGTCATGGAGAAGCATCAGAGCTGCCTTGCAGCTATTGTATCACCTTCTCAAAGCTGGGGGAGTAGCTAATGGTTACATATTGTTTCAAGCCCCAGTGCAAAATCATACTGATTTTGTGGAGTCAGAGCCCTCCATGAATGCAAGAGTCTGATGGGAGACAGAGTTTGCTATTGTGTCTTGTGTATTTGATACATGTATCCTCTGGGAAATGTTTGCAATCTTTGAAACATTTGTTGGAAAGCAAACCACTTTCTAAAAGAAAATATAAAACACAAACCAATCAACCCAAACAACTCTCTGGTTACAGGAAATGTCCCCTTTTAAGAAACCAGTCAGATTACCAAATCATTTACTGTTTGCTGTGTAGCGTGTTGGTCTCAGTACATTACAGTGATAAGGTGGGTGAGAAGAAGAGCTCTGTGTAAGCTCAAAAGCTTGTCTCTTTCATTAACACCAAAACAAGTTGGTCCAATAAAAGATATTATCTCACTCACCTTGTCTTTCAAATCACTTAGATCAGTTTTCCAGGCTTTAGCTATTTATCCTTAATCAGATAATCTCCTTGATACAGTTTTTGTTCTGAAAGTAAATCTCCCTGGTGAAAGAGCAGTCTTCCTGGGTTAAAACTGTTAAAACTTAATTTGATCTGGCTTCTCTAATATTGTAGCAAGACATATCTTTATTTTCCCTGGTGGTACGTTTAGAAGCCTCAGTGACAGGCACCTCTCTAATTCATGCTGTTTTATAGGGAAAAACTACTCATCTTAATTTTAACCATTGAAAAACCCTAAAGGCATAGATAATACATATGTCCAAGTAACTGTCGTTTGACTTTATATACATACACATTTTATTTTCTCCCTTGAAGATTAAGGTTGGCCCATTTAAATGGTCTGACCCCTTGGATGAGCAACATGTCTCAACATTAATAGTGTGCTGTCACCAAAGGAATCTGGTCAGAGGGAATAGCCATGATCCTAAAGGGATTGGGAAACAATGTAACGTTTTCTGAATGAAAGGTGAATACAAGGTAAATAATCTCAAACCTGCTGTGTCCTTAAAAGGATAGATTCAGAAATCAGTTTAGAATTTGTCAAACAGCTTTTTTTTTTTTTTTTTTTTTTTTTTTTTTTAAGGAAGGAGTTCAATTATTGCAGTTGAAATCCTTTCTGTAGTTAAAATAAATTTGCACAAAATACAGCAAACTTATATACCATAAAATGCAAATATTTCAGTTTAAGTATATTTCTCCTCTAGGATAGACAGGAACAAGTGTTCTACATTTTCACTTGTACTGTGTTTGGGGTTAATACTGGTCATTAGCATGGCCTAGGCTTGTGATGTTAGCTCTGAATTATGGTATTGAATTATTTGTACCTAATTTGAATCCTAGATGCTCAAAATACAGGAAAAAAGTTCTATGAACATAGTACCAACTATCCTCCTGCAGCTATATATAAGCAGAAGTATGCAATCTTGTCACTATCTTTAAGCTGTTAATGATAAATTCTGCAGCAATTAATGATGCAGAGATTTCAGATATTGAAATGACTCTGTAGAGTAAGTACAGTTATTGATTTTAATTTCTTTTAATTGGTTGTGGGTTGAGTGAGGAAGAAGAGGGTTATCATATATTTTTGTTCTGCCCAAATACAACTCTAGGACTAAAGAGGAAATGTTAGTAAATTGCACTGAAAGTAATGGAGGAATATGGGGTTTATTTGTTTTTGTATTTTGTTAGGTCATATGTCTTCAAAACATTGTAAGGTTTAGATCTAGTTCAAACAAAAATATAAACCTGTAGTGCATAAATGAGAAAAACTTTAAATGCTTATAACTGAAAAACTGCTAAAATAAATTACTTCAAACAAGTCTTGATCACAAACAGATCTGCAAGACTAGGTATATCTTCATCAGGTCAACTCAGTTGTTGAGTTCTGTGTGTGCAAAATTCTTGCCAGGGAACTTTGTCTTCTGTAACAACAACGAGGAGTCCAGTGGCACCTTAAAGACTAACAGGTTTATTTGAGCATAAGCTTTCGTGGGAAGATGTGGGTTTTTCACCCACGAAAGCTTATGCCCAAATAAATCTGCTAGTCTTTAAGGTGCCACCGGACTCCTTGTTGTTTTTGTGGATACAGACTAATATGGCTACTCCATGATACTTGGCACCATGCAAGGCACTCAGTCTTCTGAGGGTTGTTTTTTTTCCAGCCTAAAAAAGGATTTTGCTGGACAAGGTTTATGAGGAACAGAAGAAGGATATTATAAAAGGAGTGGAAAGTTGACCTTAACTACTACAGTTGGTACCATTTCTGCTTTGAAAAAAAAAAGTGTGGATATAATATATATTTTAATTGACACTACACCAGAGGAAGTGAATTGCAAAGGAATGTTCTACAAAGAGTTAAACTAAAATTGTCACTGGCCAATCTCCAATGTTCTACTAGTTACATGAAGTCATACTGAGAATAGATATGAATACTTTAAAAAACTGAAGAATGATGAAACCCTCTGACTGGCTGGTGGGAAGGGTGATATATGTAGAAAAACAATATGGGTCTGGTTTTGTTTCTGTTTTCAGCTTTTCAGAATGGTTTAATTGCTTTTCATTTTCACTGTTCTTAAACATTCAGAAAAGTAGATGTTTATGAGAAAGCAACACATGAACTGATGATTTTATGTAGAGAATTGTGCCTGCAGTAAATTTAACTCAGTAATGCAGTTAAATGCCTCTGGCTGTGGACTCTGATTAGGCACAGCAAAATTTAATGTATAATCTGCATCACCTTAAATGACTGCCTCTTGGAGTTTCAAATATTGACATAAGCACTGTACGTAGATTATCAAAGTTAAATAAAACCCAGAAGTAGATTCTAATTGTGAAACTGCAGTAATTATTGTATAAAATGTCTTCTCTCAGTTTAACATTTAAAAAAATGTTCCTCGTCTGCCTCTCTAACACTCTTTCTGCCTTTCTCAAATCACATTTTCTGGAGTCTTGTAACTTGCATAAACTTCACTTGGAGTCTGACATTTGTAACCTTTGGGCAGGCTGAATCATCAAACACATCAAAGTGTGATTAAATGATGCAGATTCCAGTCTGCCAATTCCTTGATTTGTGTCATGTCATTATTTTGATCTGTTGCTGAGTTGTGATTCACTGTTGTGACCCAGCATCTCAAAACTCAATGTAATGTGTAGTAAGGGCCTGACTTCCAAAGTTAGGCATGTGCAAACAGATGCATGCAATTGTATATACCTCACTTGGAGAATCTGGTCCTGCTATGTCATTCACATTTTAAAATGATTCCTC
Organism: Trachemys scripta elegans; assembly: GCF_013100865.1. Taxonomy (NCBI): domain Eukaryota; kingdom Metazoa; phylum Chordata; order Testudines; family Emydidae; genus Trachemys; species Trachemys scripta. The sequence goes on along the minus strand of NC_048302.1, from coordinate 34,883,884 downwards.
TGTAGAATTCCATGGTTCAGAACACTGCTTGAGTTTCTGCATTTAGCACTTCTCCAGTAGTACTAGCAATAGCAGAATGAGACATTCTGTGATAGAGTGACCAACTCTAGTGTATTTTACTCTTCTCTGCCAGCACATCTGGGAAAATCTGTGTTGGAGTTCAAGCATGAATTGTGATCAACTGCTGGTACTATACCATGTATGTGATGGGTTTGCCAGAAAGGGAAGGAGTTTTGCAGACGTGTTTTCCTAGTGCATCAGCATTCAGGACCAATCTCAATACATGGCTGCAGTGTCAACAAGGGCATCGAGTGCTTAGCCTCAGACTGGGAAGTATTTCACATCACTGACTAGTGACTTCATATGGCCAACTGGAAGAGAAACATACGATTTGGTGAAAGCTATGTCCATCCCTTCTCAGCTGGAGGGGACAAACATAGAGACCTGGTTCAGGCTTGATTAAAAGCGTGGCTGTGCATGTCCGTGCTCATCTCAACTTTCAATCTTTAAAGAAAATGTAAATTTCCACCCCTTTAAATGGGTAACATTGGCTTCAAACTTTTAAGGGATATTCTGGGTTCAAATTCATTATGATGTTTCTTCTTAAAAGTGACCTATTATTAACAGTCCCTGCCATTCTCATCCAAAACATGCAGGTTAACATTTTCAAAATTGACTAAGTCCCATTTTCAAAAGTGACTGAAGCGTGTAGCAGCTGAAATCCCATTGACTCAGTTCCATTCGGCTCTGCCCCACAGGGAGCAGAATCATTAAGTAAGTTCCAAGACTCCAAAAAATATGATTTGAGAAAAGCAGAATGAGGGTTAGAGAGGCAGACGAGTACATCTCTCGGCTTGCGCCACTTCCAGCAGCTCCCATTGGCCTGGAGCAACAAACCGCGGAACACTGGGAGCCGCGATCGGCCGAACCTGGGAACGCGGCAGGTAAACAAACCAGCCTGGCCCGCCAGGGGCATTCCCTGCACAAGCGGCAGAACAAGTTTGGGAACCACTTATTTAGACCAGCTATGCCAACCTGCTTTTAAAAAATCTCCAATGATGGAGATTCCACAACCTCCCTAGGCAATTTATTCCAGTGCTTAACTACCCTGGAAGGAAGCTTTTTCTAATGTCCAACCTAAACCACCTTACTGCAATTTAAGCCCATTACTTGTTGTCCTATCCTCCACAGGTTAAGGAGAACAATTTTTCTCCCTCCTCATTGTAAGAACCTTTTATGTGCTTGACAACTGTTATAGTGTCCCATCTCAGTCTTCTCTTCTCCAGACTAAGATATCTAATTGCAAGAAATGTTTCAGTATATGCTATCTACCTGAAGACACAGATAATTTCTACTAATTTTTTAGCTTATTGAAGCTTTCCTTTGAAAGATTCAATGAATGGAAGGGTAGTTTAGGTAGAACTTGTTAAAAAATACAAAAATGATTAATAAAATCATCTTGAACTAATATTCTGGAACTTTCCCGTTGGAAACTTATTGTTTAGTTGTTTGTGTTCTGCTGTAGCATGTTGCATAGACAAATTCTCTGGTTTTATACCCCTGTGGGATTCATTTAACAATGCAGACTAAGTTGGAAAAGATTGTTCAGCACTGCAGTGGGGACTGGCAAACCAAGACAACCAGCTTTGCTAAAACTGGAAAGCTTTCTGTGCTAGCTGATGAAAACTGAATGATATTGGTTTGCTCAGTCCAGCTAAGCTGATTTATTGAAATTCCTAAATGTAGGCTCTAAGTTGTACTTTCTTTCGACTAGTCCTCAAAGTCTAACACTATATAATGCAACAGATCTCCTCTTAGAAGCTGTGTGAGTTTTTAACCTTTTATGGCAAATGGTCTTTACATGAACTCTTATGACTGTGAAGATTAGGGTTTTAACAAGTATAAAATACACTTCTACCCCGATATAACACAAATTCGGATATAACGCGGTAAAGCAGTGCTCGGGGGGGGGGGGGCGGTGTTGCGCACGCCGGTGGATCAAAGCAAGTTCGATATAACGCGGTTTCACCTATAACATGGTAAGATTTTTTGGCTCCCGAGGACGGCGTTATATCGAGGTAGAGGTGTATGTAGCATTACCTTTTAGTGTCTAGAAGCGCCCTATTGACAAAAGTCCTTGCAAGTGGCTGAGTTTTTTTTTAAAGTGAGTGTAGGTGAAATGGAAACTAAATATAAAGTGCCACTGTAGCACGACAATAACCAACATCTGCTCTTACCATTTTTTTAGTTGTTGCTGTTTTGTCCTCTTCAATTTGCTTCCTCCCCCCCGCCCCTTTGCGCTTTATTTTTAGGCCAGTAAGTATCTCTTTGACTTATGCCACTTTACAAGTAATATGGAGCAATGATAAGCAATGAGCACAGCAGCCTTTCCTGAGATGCAGCAGGCCTTGAATTTTCTAGTATATTGGATTAACATGTTAGCACTCTGGGTGTTTAAAGTTGCCTGTGTTTTGGTGCCTGCAACAGAGCCACTGACTTCATGGTACATGTCTACTGCTGTCATTGTTCTGTTTTAAAATGCATTTAAACAGGAAGGTGTTTTCCAGAGTCAAACCCATGTTACCTTTCCTTTTACCAGAATAGTTATCCGTAATACCTGCAGGTCTGCTTGACATGTGGTCATAAATGTGCTTAATTTTGCAGATGATAATTTTATGAACACATCTAATTATTATTATTATTATTACTACTTTGGATGTGGGAATGGTTTAGAGGCCATGTGGTTTATGCAGCATTAGTTTTCTGTGTAGTTATAATCACAAAGGGAGACTTATAACTCTGACTTGCTCTCTCTGTATAGTGAATGTTTTGTTGTCTTGTTCCTCTGTTGGAAAAAAATTGACTATTGTCAGCACTGCAGATTCAATAGCTATGGAGCTATTCTCTGTCTTGACAGATTAGCTAGCCAAGTTTTAGTAGTAGATTCTTTATTGCTCGTGGTGATGAGCAAGACAGAAAGGATACCGCTTGACATGTAGATCTCAGGTTGAGTTTGGGGCAGTCTATTAGATAAAAACGTATTTTTACTTGTAAACTCAACAAATTTGATATAGAAATCAGAGTCACAGTCAGCCTGGAAACCTATAATGCCACTTGTATCTTGGTACAAGGTCACCTTTTCAGTATAAATTCACTTCAAGTAGATGTGTGGTATCTGCAGTATATTCTAATGCTTAGAACATTGGACTGGAGCCCTGGGTTGTTTTCTCCACTCTGCCACTGGCCTGCTAAGTGAGCTTGGGCAAATCACTTGACCTCTGTGTGCTGCAGTTTTACAAATGGGGATAATGATACTGACCTTTTTTATAAAGCACTTAGAAATCTACATATGCAAAGAGCTATATAAGAGCTAAGAATTATTTATTATTAATAACAAAGGAAATCTGTACTCAACTGTTTCTGTCGTTTTGTTTTTTGGAGCAGAGGAGGTGGTAGTTACTCTTGAAAGCATGCATACTGATTTTTATGGTAGCTTAACAAATAACTGAAGTGACATAAAATCTAGGCTACTTAACCCTCCACCCCCTCTACTCTTCCTCCCGGTGCTGTAGTTTAATTCATACCACCAGTATTTTCAGTGATAATGCAGATTATTAGGTACAAGAATTCCAAAGTGTTATCTATAAGGGTGTGCTCCTGTAATGTTGTAATCTGAAAACTTCTGGTAATTTTTATGGAAAAAAGATGTTTAAAGGCACAGCATAGCAGCTCTGCTAATAAATCTTAAAGCTGTGTGTGTGTGTGTGTGTGTGTGTATCTGGATTTATCTTCTATAAGACAGTGCAGTACAGTGTTCAAGTGTGTCTTCTCCAGATATACATTGTTCATCCTACAGCAGTGAAATGGGCTGAATCCAGCTCATTCGTATTTAATTTTTAGTTTTCCATATGGTAGTCATATGCTGGATCCTTTTACAAATGTAGAGGGGAGATTTTTAGTGGCACAAGTGGGCTGTTAGCCCACATTGTGTTTCAGTGGTAGTCAGGTACCCGACTGCTCTTTGTGACTTTGAAATCTCACTCATAACCCCTAACCTGTGAGAGATCTCTGAATGCAAAATCTCCCACTGCAATCAAGAATTCTCTTATCTGTCCAGGTCAGAGATTCTGAGCATCCTGGCAGTATTTTCATGCTTTGTTTTTAGAGGCTGAAGTTGTCTAATCAACAATTTTTTTTCAAGAACTATAGAAATAGCTCTTCTCTTGAATATTTTTTGTAACTAAATTATATATGGGCCCATGTGTCACAGTAATATTCAACTTCTCTTAAGAAAAATAGACTGTGCACACAAAAAGAATAAAGTCAGTTTGGTTACAAATAAATAATATGGCAACATGTTGTCACAATGGAAATGTGTGAACTTCCTGTTTTTGTAGTGAAAATCAACTGACTGTAGTATTTACATCTGTGTGTTTAGAATTGGTTTCACTATGAAACTGCAGTGAGTTTTAGTGGCCATCTCAAAGGGCTTTGTGTAGTTCCTCTTCTGTATGTGGCAGCACACTTTGCAACAGGCACAGAAAACTATTTCACTGGACAGTGATATAAATAGAACAGTGCTGCTGAAAGTCCCTTTGAAAACATTTTTAATGTGCCTCTTTTTTTGTGATGAAGAAGCTTTAAGGTTTTGTTCATAAGGTGAAAATAGCTAGACATTTTGCATGCTGGGATAGTTTCACCGTGATTCTGTGAAGTGGTCACAGTGTGATGGGAAATCTGGTTGCTAGACAACAGGTAGCAGGGTGGATGACTCACTGCTGCCATTGCTACTTTTCCCTTAGCTTTAACATAGTGTCCATGGGAGACCTCCACAGTGCTGCAATCCTATTTACTTAGAATTCATTAGCTTACGATACTTAAAAATAAGTAGATTCACAGCCTGATTCACCTCTGTGTCTGACTCAGACTTGAATTAATCCTCGTTGCTTATAAGGGCGGCCAGCAGGTCCCTCAGCCTGCATCGCTTCCTGCAGCCCCCATTGGCCTCGAGCGGCGAACCGTGGCCAGTGGGAGCCACGATTGGCCAAACCTGTGGACGCGGCAGGTAAACAAACCGGCCCAGCCCGCCAGGGGCTTTGCCTGAACAAGCAGCGGCCCAAGTTTGAGAACCACTGTCCTAGAGTATCTTCTTGAATTGTGACCTTTAATAGTAGAAACTGAAAAATAACACTGCAGAAAGAGCAAAACATTTTACCCAAAACATTTTACCCAAAATATTTCACCACAAATATCCTCCTCCCCTTGCACACTCCAGCTTTAAAGTCTTAGAGAAGCTTGGCAGGCTCTTATTACTTCATGGAAAAAGAGATCCATGTGTATTCCTTGTTGACTAGTGAAACATCCCCACCGTAACATGTCTTTAAGGCTGGCAGTACTTGTTCCTGACCTGTTATCTTGGGATAGCCACCACTGGTGGCTACTCACTGCAAAGATTTCACAAACAAGCCTTAGCTCAGATAAATGTTCATCAAATGTGTTTGCCAAAGGATTTCTAATAAGGAACAATTTGTAAACAACTTGAGACCAGATAGTAGGGTTAACCTCAAGTAAATTGTCTGCAAAGACTATCACATCTAGCTCTAATGCACTGGATATATCAGAGTCTTGATATCAGACCAGCAGCCTATGAATAGGCCTGTTAATAATTATGCGGGATAATATAAAGTTGAAATATAGCTATTTGTTCTATTTGTTTATGCTCCAGAATTAGATATTTAATTAATTAGAGTGCTGTCAAATTCCAGCCAGAGGCGTCAGTAGATTTTCATAATGCTGGTGAAAGAGTGTACGAATCTAGGAGGAGATTTGGATTTTTCTCTCTTCTTTAGTATGCTATCCCTTTGTACTCTTTGTTTTGTCTCTTCCTTGCCCTCCCTTCTCTTCTGGTAATGTGGGTGTGGTCAGCCCACTCCTCTCCTTCCAGTCAGTTCAATCATCTGCATTCTTTGCTGTGCGGCGCATGTGACCCAGTCAAGGGGGTGAGATTTACACTGGCGGGGGAGGGGTGGGGTGGGAATTTATCTAAGTTACGCAACTTCAGCTACGTTATTCATGTAGCTGAAGTCGACGTACTTAGATCTACTTACTGCAGTGTCTTCACTATGGTGAGTCGACTGCTGCCGCTCCCCCATCGACTCTGCCTGCGCCTCTTGCCAAGCTGGAGTACAGGAGTTGACGGGAGAGTGCTCGGGGATCGATTTATCATGTCTAAACTAGATGCAATAAATCGATCCCCGCTGGATCGATTGCTGCCCGCCGATCTGCCTAGTAGTGAAGAGACACCCTAAGTAAGGGATTTTCACATATGAGAGATGTTTCCCTTGCTGTCTGTCAGTGCTTATCCCCTATACTCTGGCCATGTGTTTCAGAAGTGAGGGAGGGAAAGGAACAGACTAGCAGAATGGTCTGAACCAGTAATGAGGGCAGGAAGCTGCAAAGAGGCTGATAATGAAGTGGGTCCATAGTCCTAAATTTTTGTTTCAGGCAGTCTTGGCGGACATTAGCACTACACTTGTATGTGGGAGGACTGGAGGCCATGGCCAGGCACTGAAGGGAAACCAATGTCAATCTATTATGTTCTGTAGAATGCTTTGTTCCTCATTTAAAAGAACAAATACTCTTTTTAGACACACACAGCAGCCACTAGCTGTTGTTTTTCAACTATATAAAGCAGTGAGCCTGAATGGGTAGTGAATTTAATTAATATTTGTCAGTAACTCTTGCTCTGATAGCATGGAAAATTGATTTAAAGTAACAGAAGACATGAATGTGGTCTGAATCTGTCATCTGAGTAAGGTTTATAAAGGCATCAACTCTGCCACACCAAAAACATGGTCCTGAAAAGCTACATCCAGGAGTGGGCAGCACTGGAGGTTTAGAGCGAAGAGAGTTTTTCATTTTTTTTTCTTCCAGTTTTGCTTTACATTCTGCGGTAGTTATATTAGAGGCATTGGGTTTGCATTTGTGTTTTGTCTTTCTCCATGTGTGTTCCATTTCATTTTTTTTTTTTAGTTTATTCATCTATACTAATGGCATTTGGATGTTTATCTTCAGATAGCAAAGCAGGAATATTGTATATTTATAACTCTCTCTGGGGATTTACATCTATGGAAAAATTACATGTGCATGAAAATAAGACTTTGAGGCTTAACTAAATGCTCCTTCTGTCATAATGGTGAACCACCTGACAATCTTCAAATAGTGTCTCTTCCTGCTGGTTACAGCCAGCTCTATAGCCCCTCCATCATGCAAAGAGAACCACATGGGTGCAGGCTCCACCCACAGAGTTCTCACTGCAGAGCTGGGGGTCTTTGTATACTCCTCAGGGCAGGAACCATATCTTTCTACATTTCTCCACTGCAATTTTTAAAGAAAACAAAACAAAATATTGCTTGTAACCATCCAATTAAAAATAAAGAGTAAGGAAGGGATTTTACATGGGATTTTACCATGTAAGAAAAGTAAAGGCAAAGTGTATTTTAATGTGTTTTGTAAGCACTAGGTTAGGCTATAAAATACGGGGATGTTTGACAGTGTTGCTGACGCTTAATTGACTTTTAGAAGCAGCTCAATTTCTGGCTCTCTTTAACTAGATCCTATGAAAGAAAAGGCAGCAAAACAGCTAATTTTTAATGGCCCTTTCAGTATAAGGTGTACGTACTATCTCAGGAAACACTTTGTGGTACTGAACTGTCTTTTGGCAGTAGATATAGATACTGTTATGGCAAAAACCAGAATGGAGGATATCAGAGTAAATTTGAATTAAACCTGAAAGTAATAGTAGAGCCAACTTTCTGTACCATGACTCATAATTTACAAGCTGTGGATCAAATACTTCAGTGACAGTTCTCCCAGAGCAATGACTGAAGTCAGAAGCAAGTTTTTTTTGCCAGAATAACAACTACAGAGTTTGGCTCAGTGTTTTTTTTTTTTATTTTATTTTTGAGTCTCCAATTAGGTTTACTCTGAGTATGAGTTGGTCTGCATTCTTTATGTAAAGATCTTGTTTTGAAGGATGGCTGTTTCTTCTATCAAAATGCAAATTCAGACAGATGCATACTTTAGTGGCTAGTGTGGGAGAAGAGAGAATTGTTTTATTAAATATTTACTGTAGCAAACAAGACTCTGGAAATATAACATGTTTTCAGGTCATGTCAGATACTCTCTACTTATCTTTTCATTACAGTTTTATTTAAATAAATACATATCTAAAATGTGCTCTATGACATAGTATTTATAGTTCAGGGGGAAGGAGCACAGTTATTAATATATATAAACTTAACATCAGTACAATTTTATTAATAAGATTTTAAGCACATAGAATTCAGGAAATTCACAGTAACACTTTCCACAGACAGTAACTAAGCCCCCTTGTAAAGTAGATTCTCTCTTGCTTTATGTGGTGCTGGAATGGAAGGGCTGTGTGAAGGAGTGGATTATTGCTCTCTAACTCTTGAGAGCTGCTTCAGCCCTGACATGCATTAGAGCTGCGGCCAGTCACACAGATTTGTTGTAATGTGTTGGAGATCTGTTTTGCTATTTCCCCCACCCCTTGATACCACTCACTATGCTCTTTATGCTGGGATTAGACCTGGGTCTGGCACAGCAGGAACAACACTGAATTCCCTTCCAGTAGGAGAATTCTCTGCTTGTAATTTGCTGCCAGAATCCATCTCCTTTATGCCACAGAAGTGGCTTGTAGGGGGTGGATTCCAGAAGAGAATCTAGCTCATTCTACAGGAGTGTTTGATATTACTGTATGTGGCGTTCACTCTAATGCCTTAATATATTCTGACACAACTTCAAAATTGGGAATTTATATGCTGACCCTACCAATCTTCAGGAATAATCTAGTTTACGTGGCTGCCCCCCTAGTTGGGACCAGCAAAAACCCAAGAGAAAGCAGGTAGTTCATGCAAATACATTCCCAGTTCCATGCACCTGATCTCTGTGGGTTCAATTCCATGTGCTGATCATGAGGGGTTACTATTTTCCATGTGCTGCAGTTGTCTAAAGACCAGCCTCTTTGACAGAGAAAGGAGGCTTGGTGATTGGAAGCTCAGGCAGAGTCCCTAGCCTAGAGCTGTAGGTAGTGGAAGATTACAGGCTCTCTTGCCCTTACCCCTGATTCTGATTGCCTTGGCAATGACACTCTTTAAGCTTTCTTGCTAGTTGACAGCTAGGCTTCCTTGTATTTATAGTTTATCTAAGTTTGTAGAAAGTAGCATGAGGCATGACTTCAAATTGTTATACATTTGTTTGGAAAGTTGATGGCACTAGTTCTCATTGAAGTTGTTGTTCATGGTAGATTCAAAATGCATTTAAAACACCTCAAATCATTTTTTAATTATCAGAGTAGAAAAGGGACATAAAAAACATTTCCTAAGGTGTTGGGTTTCAGAGTGGTAGCCGTGTTAGTCTGTATCAGCAAAAACGATGGGAAGTCCTTGTGGCACCTTAGAGACTAACAAATTTATTTGGACATAAGCTTTCATGGGCTAGAACTACTTCATCAGATGCATGGAGTGAAAAATACAGTAAGCAGTATATATATTACAGCACATGAAAAGATGGGAGTTGCCTTACCAAGTGGGGGGTAGCTTGGCCCTTTATAGAGCAGGAAGTAAGAGGATATTGTGCCCTTATCTATAAGTGGGAAGGTATTACATTGATTCTGCTGCCCTTTGAGGTGGCAAATTGAAGAATTTGGTTCACTGTCAATTCAGAGACTTTTAGCCGTTTTTGCCTTAGTGAAGGGTTTTTCTAGGGTTACCATACGTCCGGATTTCCCCGGACATGTCCGGCTTTTTGGTGCTCAAATCCCCATCCGGGGGAAATTTCCAAACAGCCGGACATGTCCGGGGAAGTAGGGAGGCATAAGCCAGGGTCCGCCCAGCACGATCCGCCGGGTCCTCAGCGCAGCCCAGCTGCCCCAGCTACAATGCTCAGGCGGGGAACGGGGGGGCTCGGGCTTCCCTCGCGGGCGGGGGCCCCCCGGCCACTGGGAGACCCTTCCTGTGGCCCCGTTGCCCCGCGCAGCTCGGAACCCGGCGCCGCGGGAGGTGTTTGTGGCGGGGACAGACAGGCCGGGGAACATGCTCGGCGGCAGGAAGGAAGCTGCGGCCGGGGCTGCAGGGACCCTCGCCGCGTCTGAAGCCCCCAGCAGGCAGAGACTGCCAGATGAGCGGGGGAGCAGGGCAGGTGGGGGGTTCAGAGGCGGCAGGGGCAGGGGCTGCATGGCGAGTGGAGAGGAGGGATCTCAGAGGCTGCAGGGGCGGGGGGTGCAGGGCGAGTGAGGAGCAGGGGTCACAGAGGCTGCAGGGGCGGGGGGGTGCAGGGGCAGGGCAGGTGGAGGCGCAGAGGTTGCAGGAGCAGGGGGGTGCAGGGGCTGCAGGCGAGTGGGAAGCAGGGGTCTCAGAGGCTGCAGGGGCGGGGGGTGCAGGGGCTGCAGGGCGAGTCGGGAGCAGGGGTCACAGAGGCTGCAGGGCGAGTGGGGAGCAGGGAAGCACTTAGCAACCCCCAACCAAGATCAGAGCGGGAGGGAGGAGGGGGGAATGCAGGGTGCTCAGAGGAAGGGGCAGAGTTGGGGAAGGGGCGGGGCTGGGGTAGAGTTGGGGCGGGGCCGGGGGTGGGGAAGGGGCGGACTTGGGGCAGGGCCAGGCCCCTGTGGAGTGTCCTCTTTTTTCAGTGTTGAAATATGGTAACCCTAGTTTTCTACTCACCATTTATTTATTATTTTGCTGAAATGTAAGTTACTAAGGTTTGGCCTACTGGAATTCAGTCTTCAATGCTGATCCCAGCATTTTCATTGTTCTGCCATGCAAAATCCCAACTGTGGGCATGTTTGGTTGGTATATCCCTTTGACAATCAACCACAGCAATGTTTGAAACATCAGCCATGGGACATGCAGATCTTTGGCAGAGTGCAAGCAACATTTATGCTTCTTCCCAGCAGCATGCTGGAGTTGGAATTTCTGGTCAGGAAGAAAGATCACCATACATGTTCTACTCCTGAGGGCATTCTATGCCAAAAAATTAAAAATTCTGCACACAATATTTTAAAATTCTGCAAATTTTATTTTTCAAATAAATGTGGAGACTCCAGCATGACATTGGGAGCACAGGCCACTGGCTGCACAGACGTGGGAGATCACTGTGCAGCTTCCCCTGGGACATGGATTCAGTGGTGGGGCTGCACCCAACCCTGACACAGCGCAAGGACTGGACCTGCCCCAGAAACACCCCAGAGCCCTGCCCCTCTGTGCCAGGTGCACCAGGTGTGGTCAGGCAGGCTCAACAATGCAGGGTCCTAGTGTGGAGGGGCTCTGTTTTGTGCAATCTGAGTGCGGGCGGCTCAGTGGGGGATCTGGGTGTGGGGGGATCTGAATTCACAGGAGCTTGTTGGGGGGTTCTGGATGCAATGGTAATGGGACTTTGCGGGGGGGGGGTCCAGGTGAAGGTGGTTGGGGCTCAGCAGGGGAGGGGGGGTCTAGGTGTGGGAGGGCTAGAGTTCGGCAGAGGGGTCTGGGAGGTTCAGTATGGGGTTCCAGATGCTGGGGGAGTGGGTCTCAGTGGGATGGGGATCTGGATGCAGGTGGCTTGGGGTGGTCCAGTTGCGTGGGGAGTGGGGCTCAGCAGGAGGGTCTAGGTATGAGGGGGGTCTGAATGAATGGGGGGTTGGGTGGGTGCGGGAGCACCTCCCTGTACAGTGATCCCTCCCCCTCCAGTTGAGAAGCGATGGGCGCAGGAAGCCCAGCGGACGTGATGGGGGAAGAGTTTGCAAAGTTTCCTACAGCCAGGGGAGAAATCTGGGGGTGGGTCTGACACTGCCCCGGATGCCGTGCAGGGGATGAGGCAATCCTGTCCTCCCCAGCCCAGCCAGGACTAGCAGCTGAGCCTAGCGCAGGGTAGGAGTCACCAGACGGGTCTTCTCCAGTCCCGCCTCCTGCCCCACAGTGATTTACCTCTCTGCTGGCTGCCCTGGGCACTTGAAACATACTTCTGGGGAGGCTCATAGGATCGCTCTTTTGGCTTCCCTTTGCTTCTCTGTCAGAAAGTCATTTTTCTGTGGGGGACAAAAATACTGCGCATGCGCAGCGGCACAGAATTCCCCCAGAAGTAATTTTATGCCTATTGATCAAGAACAGAGCAGTATTCAGCTGAAAGAAGATTTAATATCAATATCAAAAGACCAATTGTTTTCAAGTTCCTCTAAGAGCATTTTAAACAATAGAGAAAACAAACCACAAAATAATTTGACAGTATCCATTTTTCATTTTCATTCAGTGGCTGATCTTTTCAACACCCTGAGACACCCTTATTTTTAATACTACCATTAAATATAGAGACATGAGCTGCTTAGTAACTGTCTAATCCATCTGTGGCAGGAGTTCTCATCCTGAGGGTCACAACCAACTGCCTTTCCCAATTGCTTATCAGAAGTCGGGGGTCTTGGCCAGAAAAGAGGGGAGGTTCCGAGATAGTAGTGGTATGCAAAAGAGGTTTCAGCGTGGTAAAGTGTGAGAACTCCTGATCTATGTCAACCATAGAGTGTGAATCATCACAGTCTCTATGTAGCTATATAGTGTGGAACTATGGTCAAGTAACATTTTACATTGGATTTTAACTAATAAATTCAATTCAGTTCAGAGTTAAAGGTGAACTGTTCTTAACGGAATGAGCCCATTTAAGCCTCCAGTATTGCCATGGGATTTCTCAAATGGTAGGTGATTTGTACATGCTGTAGGCATGCTGAAGTGTACTTTCTAACGCTTACACATTAGCTTAAAGTCTGTTACTATTTCCTATCATTGTGGGGTTTTTGTTTTTTTCCTCTTGAGATAGGCTTGAATAATGTTGTGTTTAAGTTTATGGTCAGGATCACTGTTTCCATCTTCATCTCCAAGAATGACTTCACACATTTGGCTTTTACCAACATTCCTCTGTGGCAACCATCAGATCTATTGGGTGGGATAAATCTGCTACAGAAAGTAAAAAGCAACTGATTCTCTTATAAACTACTTTTCTTTCACAGCGTGCTTTCATGACAGATATGCTCTTCTGAACAACACAGGTATCTGAAATAGGCTGCAGTGTGCCTCTGAAAGCTGCAAAATTGAAAGCATTCCAGCTGTGTCATAGATAATGAATGATATTGAAATATAGTTTTGTTTTGTTTTTTTCTTTTCTTTCAAATCTTGAAGAGCCATGCTGGGGTAAAGCAGAAATCGTCACACTCTGCTCTGTTAGTTTCTAAAACCCTTTGCAGACCTGACTATAGAAATTTAAGAGGCAAAGCAAGAATGTTGCTATGTGCTTTTCCATACATGTAACCAGCATGCTTTTCCAGCTCTCACAGTTATGTGAGTTCCTGGAATTAACTGAAAATTTTGTGGGCATATATGGTATATTAGCAATGAATCTTTGCTCTCTGAACTTAGTGTTGCAATGCTACTTTCTCCATGGTTTTATGCCAGAGATTTAATTAAATCTGGAGGCTAAGTTCTCTACCCCTCCATAAGCAGGGCAATTGCTGGGGGCTCCACGAAGCAAAGTTGCTTCGGCTTTAGCCCCTTACAACAAGACTCTGGCTTCAGTTTTCTCCCCTGGGCCGCAGCAATCTAACATTCACCACCTTGGGCTGAAGCTGAAGCCCGAGCCCCAGTGCCAGGGGCTGAAGCCCTTGGGCTTTGGCTTCAGCCCCGGGCAGCGGATCTCGGGCTTTGGCTTTCTGCTCTGGGTCCCAGCGAGTCTAACACCGCCCTGTCAAACCCATAAAAACAAACTCATAATCCACAGTTTGAGAACTGCTGGTATAGTGTAGAGAGCAGCATAAACAAGTCATTGTATATATGAAATCTTAATTTGTAATGACTTTGCTAGTGCTTTCTATATAGCCTGTTGTAAAACTAGGCAGATACCTAGATGACCCTCTGGTTGAGAACCACTGGCCTAATGAATATTTTTATGGTAGCACAAAACTATTTAGAAGCTACAGTATTTCTGTGAAATACCCTTTTTTATTCATGCAGCAGGCCTGAGGAAAAAACATTATTGGTCAATTAGGACCTGATATTCAATGGAAGAAGGAGTAGACCCTAAAACACCATTTTTCTTTCATAAGCGTACCTGCATGTTTAACCTAGGCACTTTTTTTTCCAGTATAATAATTCAGAGCGGAGAAACTCTTTCCCTTGATTAAGGATTCATCTCCTTTCTTTCGACCTTCATGATGCAAGATTCTGGAACAAAAATTGAACTTTGTGAGGTCTAGTGGCTGAATCCCAACTTTCTTCAATAAATAGGATTTGGCAGTATAAAAACACCTTCATTTATCTTTAACCAGAGCATTAAGTATTCATTACTTAAAATAACGTCTTTGATCTTCTGAACCATTCATATTAGAATATATTTTTAGAAACATAGTTAAGAATGTCTGTAAATAAAATCAGTGTTCAGAGTTTCATAAGTTGTAGTATGAACCCCAGAATTGTCATCTGTTAAGCCAGTTAACTGCCTGTTTTCAAGTTGGCATGTTGTTTTTTAAGATTTTGAAATACTGTATAGTGGTTGGCTTTAAATCTTGCATTTTACCTTTTCAGCTAGCTAACATTTTCAGTGTTCCATACATTTCTCTATACTTCTATAGAGACTATTGCCTAGATGCTAAACATCTTATTACATACATATTATTACAACGGTAACTGAAAAGTAATTTTTCATATAATATTGCATATCAGTGTGTACTTCAGCTTTATTCCTGAAAGCCTCAGGACCAGAGAGCTGCATGTTGTTTTAAAAGACTGAATATATATTTAATCATAGATAAGAATTAGGGTCTGTCTATATGGTGGGGTAGCACACTCCACTGGGGTGTGATTATGCACTAGTGGGTTATGAATTAATTGGTCCATGTAGACCCTGCTGGTGAGCTTGAGGGCAATGCAGGCACCCACCCATTAAGGAGGGAGATGAAATGGGAGACTCATAGATTCACAAATTCCCAGGCCAGAAGGGACCAGCACAGCCATCTAGTCCAACCCTACCCCGCAGGTGATGGAATTTCTCCCAGAAACTGGATTAAAGAATTGGGTTTTCCATTGTCTTAATGAACAGAGAGACTAAGTGTATTGAAGAATGACATCTTTTCTTATTTTTTTTCTTTTTTTGGTGTTTTAGATTTTGTAATCTACTTCTACAAGTACGTGTGCAGAATTAATACATGCTAATTTAAATAAAATATTGATTGACCAATTCATTCAATCCATTGACTTCAGCCAGAACCTCTACAACTCAATGAAGAGTGCAACAGTGGGCACCCTCTCTTAAAAAACTGCAGCAAATAAACACAGAAGCACAGCAGACCATTTCCTTAGGCAAAACTTGTGCAAATAGATGGCACTTGTAATGTGTCTGGAAGGTCAGCAAACTCAGGGTAGGTTGTACCAGTGAGAGAGCAAATGTCAGGTTCAAGGAACCTCCTTTCAGAATGACCTGCCATCAGCCCTGGGTTATTTATTATTATTTGCAATAACATAGCTCCCAGTTATGGGTCTGGATCCCACTGTGCAGGGTGCTGTAGAAACATAAAACAAAAAGACAGTCCAGGGCCCGAGGAACTTACAATCCAAATATAAGACAAGAGACAACAGACAGATATACACAGACAGATGGGAGAAATACAGGGAAAAATAGGTATGTCTGCACTTTGAGCCGAAGGTAGTTTGAGGAGACATACCCATGCTAGCTCTGATTGAACTAGAATGCTAAAAATAAAGTGTAGCCTGTGGCAGCATGAGCAGTGGGAGCATGAGCAGTTGGCCTAAATACGATCCAATCTTTCTGCCATTCACATTGCCGTGGCTGCTGGTTTTAGCTCTCTAGCTCACTCAGAGCTAGCACTATATTCCTCAAGCTGTGATTTATGCCTCCAACTCAAAGTGTAGACGTACCCAAAGGAAGCAGCATTGGTCAGCATGACCGGCTGTGGTCTCAGCACAGGAGCAGCCTAACCATTGTTAAGTTTATAGTGGGCTTCACAAGAGAGGAAAATTTGAAGGGGAGATTTGAAAGAGGACAATGAGTTAGTTTTGACTGTTTTGCTGGGGAGCTGTTACCTCAAGTGCCTCATCTCTGCTGTTGGGATAGAGCATGAGGAAAGTTAAGCACAGCGGGGTAGTCTCTGAAGTAGACAGGACCAAACCATTAAGGGCTTGTATGTTAAAATTAATAACTAAATATGTTTTCAAAGATGAAATGGAAGCCAGTGCAGGCTCTGAAGCATGTGTGTTACAAGAAACACCACTAAACAGCAGTTGTATTCTGCAATATCAGAAGCTCTCAAGCATCGAATTAAAGAGCATTTCAGTAATTTAACCTAGAAGTTCACTGTGCATGAATAACTGTGACCTTTCTTCTCAGGTGAGGGCCTCACTGTTATCTCCTTGACAAACAGTCTTGGTAAAAAGCGACAAAGAGTCTGACGAAGTGGGTATTCACCCACGAAAGCTTATGCTCCAATACGGCTGTTAGTCTATAAGGTGCCACAGGACTCTGTCGCTTTTTACAGATCCAGACTAACACGGCTACCCCTCTGAGTCCTGGTAAAATGGACAAAGAATCCTCAAAAATTACCAATTTAGATGAGCAAATTGAACTTACTGAGAAACATGGTCTAGGATTTGTGCTCCATATAGAAAAAAATGGCAGAGGATTTTAAACTATTTGAAAACTTAATCATGTATCAAGCTGCTTCTTATGACTAAGTCAGGAAGCAGTGTATCTCCTCCCTGCCCCCCCAGTTGCTACCCCACATAAGAGGTTAAGAAGTCTGCTACAGATGCCAGCTAAGGGACTTATTCTTTTTGTTCAAATGGTGGAGGCTCATTCTTTTAGATCAAGAGGTCCAAGGTTCAATTCCTTAAGGTGGACTGACTGTTAAAATAGAAAATCAGATGAAAGATGCAGGAAGATTTATCCAAATAATAGAATATCAGGGTTGGAAGAGACCTCAGGAAGTCATCTAGTCCAATCCCCTGCTCAAAGCAGGACCAGGACCAACACCAACTAAATCATCCTAGCCAGAGCTTTGTCAAGCCGGGCCTTAAAAACCACTAAGGATGGAGATTCCACCACTTCCCTAGGTAACCCATTCCAGTGCTTCACCACCCTCCTAGTGAAATAATGTTTCCTAATATTCAACCTAGACCTCCCCCACTGCAACTTGAGACCATAGGTTCTTGTTCTGTCATCTGCCACCACTGAGAACAGCCTAGCTCCATCCTCTTTGGAACCCCCCTTCAGGTAGTTGAAGGCTGCTATCAAATCCCCCCTCACTCTTCTCTTCTGCAGACTAAACAAGCCCAGTTCCCTCAGCCTCTCCTCGTAAGTCATGTGCCCCAGCCCCCTAATCATTTTCGTTGCCCTCCACTGCACTCTCTCCAATTTGTCCACATCCCTTCTGTAGTGGGGAGACCAAAACTGGATGCAGTATTCCAGATGTGCCCTCACCAGTGCCGAACAGAGGGGAATAGTCACTTCCCTTGATCTGCTGGCAATGCTCCTACTAATACAGCCCAATATGCCCTTGGCCTTCTTGGCAATAAATCCTAGGCATCTCTGCAGGTAAAGACTCACCTGGCCATGAGTCTTTGAATAAGCTCGCACCATTTTAACTGAGAGTATTATCTAAAGACTTTGGAGTTGCTCTGGTAGCACAATGATGACATAATTTAGCCTACAGTTTCTTTACTACCGATCATGATTTTAGAAGGCAAAAGAAACCAACTTGAGTTTCTAATCCTACACCATGTTTGCAAGGCTGGCTATTAAAAAAATCTTTTTTTTAATTTATAAATTGAGCACATCCAATGTGGGAATAAGGAGATGCAATCAATATGGATCATCATGATGTTATTTTTAGTAACTTTTCGTAATAGAAGTATCCTTAGGTAGCTCGGGAGGTTAACTCCAGAATCCTTATATCAAAGACTGCTGTAATGTAAAGCCCATAATCCTTGTGAAGTGATTGTTTAAGAACTGTCTCTTAGGAATAGAATAAAGCTTTAGTTAAATTGCAGTTTGTGTTCGTGAATAGATTTTAGGAGATCTGCTATATTTATGAGCAAAGATTTAGCATCCTGGCAGTGTAGCAAAAAATATAATAAAGTGAATTAGCCATAATATACTTCATTTTAAAAGGAAAGATAATAGAATTACTGTTCAATATGGAAGTCTGTTTGAGCTGATTGTCATGATTGCTATAGAGCAGTTTTATGTGGAAATAGATACCTGTTTCTGTGTTGTTTTTAATTTGCTATTCAATAAATATTGAGATTAAGTCAAATGATCTTTTAGTATTTCGTTTTCATAGTGCATGAATATCTCTGTTCCTGTAGCACTATCAACATATTAAAAGGAAACACCTTGTGTATTTAAGTACTTATACAGTTTAAAAAAAAAAAAAAACTTTGTTGACACACGCTTTAATATTCCCAGCTTTTGGCCTTTGTATGAAAATTCAGACTTTGATACTGTCGTCAAATTTCCTTTTAAAGCCAGAATAAGTCACCAGATCTATATTTTTGTTCTTATCAGACCTCTTCCTTGTTCTGTTATTTCCCCCCATAAGGGTTAAAGTCTACTATGCTCTCTGAGATAATCATCACTGAGTTGAGAGAGGTTTGCATAAGGAAACAGAAGTCTCTTAGTTTCTGCATGTTTTATCTCTGGCCTTTGCTGGAATAATATGTCATTGTGCATTGTATTTTTAAAGTAACAGTGACTACAGAAAAGGTGGTTGAGTTGGCTTATTTCTTGGAGCAATCCCAGGGAAGTAGTAGTACTAGGTTCTCTGGGCTTTATTCTCATTTATGCTAAGGCCACTTTACACTGCTCAAGTCATGTGGAAAAGCTTAAATGTTGGGTGTAAAATATACTTTATTCCCTTTAAGGCCTCTTTATGCTGCCAGAGTAGTATAAAGTGTCTTTGATGAGATTGACTCATTTTGTTGATTTACACGTTGGGTGTCTAGCTCTTTTGAGAATGAAAGTACACCATCTATGAACAGATTTGAGTCAGACAGATAATGTAGATTCCCTTTGCTGCTTCCCAGAGGGGAGGAAGCAGATGACTTTTGTTTCTTTAAGACCTTGGCTTTCACATCTGGAAACAGATTTTGAGCAATTTATTGCCAATATAGCTAAGACATCCTCAGGCTTTTGCTTTCAGTGGTTATAAGCAAAGAAGAAATAAAGGATACTGGCCTGATGTGACTTTCTGGGACCCACCCAAAAGTGAGCTGCTAAACCTAGAAGAGAATGTTTGTCATTTTGGTAATACTCTGTCCATTCTCCATTTGCCTGGACAATGAGGTTGCTGAGATCATCTTTTGACACAGCTCTATCAGGTCTCTCTTTTCTTTTGTTAAATTTGAGCACTCAAAGCCACCCATAGGCTGCCAGTGAATTGATAAGAGCTCACACATCATAAAGTAAGTGCACAAATATTAAATAATGTATGGCAGACCAAATGTATCACCATTAATTCAGTGAATTTAGCCCCAAATGACAAAAATACGTTTTTAGAGAGCTAATCTAAAGCATGAAAATCTTTCCTATCCCAGTGACCTTTAACAGGAATATCTGCAGGTGAACATGTTTCAACTCTTTCCAAAGCCAATTCCCTGTAAAGATAATAATGCACTGAGAAATATGAAGGAGAGTTGGCCATCTCGATAGAAGAGTTTAGAACACATACTGTCACCAACTCAAAATAGCTTCATTATTTCAGTTCTTTGTATCCCCTTTTAACTGTGTTCTCCTTTTGCTTCTATGGTGACTTCTTAGGATGTTCCCTAACATCTCCAACCCATTCCTCGTTTCCCAAAATAAGATCCAAGTTCCCCCTCACAAATGACTAATACAATTCCTAGTTCTGGAAATAACACCTGAGCAAAAGATGCAGTTTAGTGACATTGTGATATTTATTTTTAGAACCAGAAATGAAAAACTTGAGGTCAGATTTCCAAATTATTTCCTGAAGCAGGTTCAAAACCAGAGATTTTGCTCATGTTTTATTTTAGGTACCGGTAAGTGATTCCTGTTTTGAATGTAATGATGATTCACTTCAGTCATCGCTGGCTAACAGTCAGTGGGTCATGACTCATTTCAAGCTATAAAATGACCTGCTACTGTAAATCATGTACTGTAAATCATGTACAAATGTGGCTACTAGTGTTCTTGACTGATATGGTGAGCTGCAGGTTTTTTTGTTGATGAATTATTGCTTCATCAGGATTTGGAAGGAAAACACAGTTTCCCTTTAACTGTAGACATATTGGGGAATATTCATACCTAAGTATCAGTATGTGTTTATTAGCCAGCCATGTACTGGAGTCACATATCAGATGAAGAAAAGTATAAATTTGGAGCAGGGAACAACTGTGGTCCTACTGAGCCCAGCAAAAGTTTCCATAAGAGTGGTCAGGACCTACTTCCGGAGCCCAGAAAGCAGGATGAGCAAGGCTGCCCTTTCCCCTCCAAGATAAGAATGGAATTGGTTGCCTTCCATGCTGAAACATCACCCTTTCCTGAGACTAACAGGCTTCTTGTGAGTAGGGGAGGTGATTTCGGGGGAGGCTACTTTGTTTAGAGTCTGGAACAGAGTTGTTGACATGCTGTTGGGTGGGAGCTCCTCTTATCCCTTCCTGATCACCGGAGTGTGACCTTTGCCATGTGCAAAACTAAGCCAGAGTGAAGCCCTTGGTGCCAGGGGGAGCTGTCTGGGAATGAAGTGAGTTCTTTCAGAATGAAACATGGCATTATCAATTCAATAAAATTCAAATGCTAATCTTGGCTTTGACAATGAATTCCAACATGGCCTTGGGAAAACCACCAAGGGTAAATATGGCATGCAGTGTGCAGCCTAAGTAACTGGATTGTGCACCTGGGAGGGCTTCAAGGGTCTAAATGAAGAAGGTGGGGGAGAATCCTCCCCTCTTCATCACAGAGTAAAAGCTGATAGTAGATCCATGTAGCTCTAGAGAGGTGGTAACCTTTACCATACCTACTGTGCAAGTTCTGTAGTCCTGGATCCACCACTCCATTTCTTCTCCAGTCTGCCCCAAAACTCTTCTGTGTGCCAGAGATGGAAAAGCTCCTATGGGGCTCAGCTCTGTGATACAGAGGGGATGTAAACTCCTCTAAGTCACGGAATCCTGTCCTCCAATCCCTGTTCAAGCAGAATCTGCCTTGTTCACCTGCAGTTGGGGGCCCCCCCTGTGGGTATAGAGGAGCAGGAGGGAGAGTTACACTCTACAAGGTATGTGGGTTGTGGGTGGGTAGCGGAAGAGGCCACAGAGAGGAGTGTCCTCACTAGGGAGGCTTGTACTCCTTGCACACTGCAGAGCTGTGCTCTGTGGGAGCTTCATCTCTGTGGAGGTGGTTGTCAGGGGAGATGGGCTGGGATAGCCCTTTGATCTGCTGCTGAGCAGATCCACTGACCAAACTCCTCTGTGTGAGGAAGAGTGGTGGCTGTGGAGGTTATTGAAGCAGCTGTAGAATGCTTCTTGAGTGCTCTGCAACCTGTGGAGGATGATACCTCCCAGGGCCCCTGTTGGAGAAGCCCTATTTACTAGGATGGAGCATTTGGGCATTAATCTCTGACTCATCTTCCCCCACCTGTTGAATTGATACTCATGCTTGCTTACCTCACAGGGGTGTTGGGAGGATTAATTAGTTAATGTTTGTACCAGGCTTTGAAGATGAGATGTGTTGATTACTGCTGTTCATCTTCTCAGGTATGACTGTATTGATTGTCCTTGTGCCATATTCGCCCACTGTTTGGAAATTGCTTTTAATGTTGTGACGTGCAGTCTATATGGTTTTATACAAATATAGTAACGAGTGAATATAATGTAACTGGAATATGCTTCATGCAAAAGGTCTCTTGTAAGGTATCATTACAAAGCTTATAATCTACTGAGTGTGATCATCCTATTTGTATAAATGTACCACTCTTGTATCTGGGACTAGAAATATAAAATATAACTCTGAGGGCCTATTGCAATTATGCAAAGTGTGAACCATTAATGGTGGCTTGGAATCTTAATGGCGCCCATCAACCAGAACAATTGACTGGGGCTCTGTTTGCAAGCAAGCCTTCCTGTGAGTCGGGCTGGGAGGAATGAAGGCTTGGGGTCTTACAGTGACATGTGATCATGTCACATGAACTGGAATCCATCTTTAAGCAGGTGCTTTTCCAGTGGGGGTGGGGATGGAAACCCAGAGAGAGACAAAGGATTCCTGCCTTATGCAAAAGCTGTATAAAGGGGTGGAAAAGAACAAGGAGGGAGAGAAGATCCATCATGAAGAATCCCCTAGCTACCACCTGAGCTGGAACAAGAGCTGTACCAGGGGAAAGAATTGTGCCCAGGCCTGGAAGGTGTCCAGTCTGAGGAAAAAACTTACTGAAGCATCTCTGAGGGTGAGATTATCTGTATTCAGTTTGATTAGATATAGATTTGTGCATTTTATTTTATTTTGCTTAGTGACTTACTTTGTTCTGTCTGTTACTACTTGGAACCACTTAAATCCTACTTTCTGTATTTAATAAAATCACTTTTTACTTATTAATTAACTCAGGGTATGTTTTAATACCTGGGGGAGCAAACAATTGTGCATATCTCTCTATCAGTGTTATAGAGGGCGAACAGTTTGAGTTTACCTTGCATAAGCTTTATACAGGGTAAAATGGATTTATTTGGGTTTAGACCCCATTGGGAGTTGGGCATCTGAGTGCTAAAGACAAGCACACTTCTGGGAGCTGTTTTCAGGTAAACCTGCAGCTTTGGGGCAAGTAATTCAGACCCTGGGTCTTTGTTGGAGCAGACATGAGTGTCTGGCTCAGCAAGACAGCGTGCTGGAGTCCTGAGCTGGCAGGGAAGACAGGAGCAGAGGTAATCTTGACACATCAGGTGGCAGCTCCCAGGGGGTTTCTGTGATCCAACCTGTCACAAATGTATCTTGAGCTATACAGCTCCTACACATGGCTATAAATGCATTTGACATATGCTTAAGACTTATTCACATAAACAAGAATAAAATTAACATCTCTCGTCCTTCCTAAAATAACCACCCCCAAATGATAAATTAAGCCCACCCGTTATACCCTCCCCTCGATGGCCTGGGGAAATATGTGGCTTTGTACGGTGATATAAAGATTCATCAGCTTCAGGTTCCATTCACATCCAAACAGGCAAGGAAAGGAGTGCAGTTCCATCACAAATTGCAGTGTTTGGCCTCTGCTGTGTTTGTAATTTTCAGTTGCTCAACACATATTTTATACTTCTATATTTTTGAAATAAAACAATCATTAAAAGCTTGAATGTCGAGGAATGGCTATGCTTGCCCCATATAAATCAGTGGGTATATGAAAGTATAAGCAGGTAGGTACATTTGGTAGTAAATAAAGCATTTGGCTTTTGCATTGTATAGTGCTTTTGAAGTAGCTATAAATCTATAAGATTTATGGATCAATGGGGTTCTTTCCCATTTATCACACATTCTCACAGCATCTTTTTTAATTACACAATGGTTAATTTGCTAATTCAGTGTGCCCTCATGACCCATACAAATGCTAGCTGGGATTTTTGCTCAGTGACTCAGTGAAAACAATGGTGAGGTCAGCACCTGCTCCAAATGGCTCTAGAGAATAGTAAAACATGACTGCATCTTTAAGATGGTGTAACGAGTGTTCACTTCTTGAATGCATGTTCTCACTTTAGATTTGTTGTTGTTCCAATCATTTATCTAAAATATAATCCAGATGAAGTCAGTACCAGTGCTCTAAAATACTACAACATATAGCAGTACCCTTCTTGTATTAGCATTTAAAATATTGATTATATTAATAAGAGTTAATTGTAAGTCACTTGCATTATGTATGGGTGGGATGATGTATTCAGGCATTTGGGTTGTGGTGAGAGGACTTTTTTTCGAACAAAGAAACTTTGTTTTTTGGTACTTTTTGTCTGAAAATATACATGCCAGTAAGTGAAATTCTCTAGTTTAGCCTTGTGAGTATTGGTTTTAGCACCTCATCTTTATTTCTATGTAACATGCCTCTGCAATTTATTGAGTAAGTCAAGTGGTTGCTCAGTAGCAGGATTCCGCAAACACATACTATTCTGCAGACTAGAGGAAACAAAAGTGAGTCTCAAGGGTTTTGATTGTCATTTAATTTCCTCTCATTCCACAAAAAAACCAACAACCACCCAACCCCCAAACAGATAAAATAACTACAATAGAACCTCAGAATTACAAACTGAGCGGTCAACCACACACCTCATTTGGAACCGGAAGTGTACGTGCGTGCGCGCGCACACACACACACACACAACCAATCTAGTATATCACAGCACATGATTTTTGCACTCATTATTACTACATGGGGACACGTAAAAAGGCTCAGAGTCAGAAACTTGCTAAGAAATGAAGTAGTTTCAGCAGAAAATACTAATTGTAATTACAGACTATTTACTAAAATGGCTCCAAAAATTAAATCTAGGAGACATGATTTTGGACTTTCCTTCATATTATTCCCCCCAAAGGGCCTTTTCCAATCTTAGGTCTTTTCCTAATCTGTCTTCTGCACAAACCAGGTATGCAAACTGAAACTTGAATTATTGACCTTTCCATATTCCTTAGTAAAACATGAACAATTAAATCCACTAATCTGTCTCCCCACCATATATCACTGATGTTGTAGGAGTCAATTATCCAATCTTTGCCCCCCCTCCCGCCCCACCTCCCATTCTAATACAATCACTTACAAGAGTGCTGAAAACACTAGCACAAATTGTATATGGTTACACTATCTAGTGCAGTAAGTACTGAGCCTTGGTGTAAATGAAAACAACTCTCATTGAGAGTCCCCAGAGAATTCCAAATAAATATTTTAATGTTGTTTCAGCTACCTCTGAGTCTGAATCTTTACTGGATTATACTAGTTATATATCAGTGTAACCCCACTGAAGTGGAGTAACATTGGTACAAAAGTGGTGTAGCACAGAGGAGACTCAGGCTCACTGAATGCCAAATGCAAGTGAAGTATTTAGTCAGTTACACTTGTTTTCTGATGAAATGACACCAGATACTTAACTTTGTGTATAATGGTCTCTCTCATCACCTCAACTTTACATCTCCACTTCTGACTTCTTAGGCTGGGTCTACACTACCCGCCTGAATTGGCGGGTAGAAATCGACCTCTTGGGGATCGATTTATCGCGTCCCGTCAGGACGCGACAATCGATCCCCGAATCGACGCTCTTACTCCACCAGTGGAGGTGGGAGTAAGCACCGTCAACGGGAAGCCGCAGAGGTCGATTTTGCCGCCGTCCCTACAGCAGGGTAAGTCGGCTGCGATATGTCGAATTCAGCTACGCTATTCTCGTTGCTGAATTTGCGTATCTTAAATCGACCCCCACCCTGTAGTGTAGATGTAGCCTAAGTCTCTGTCCAGGCCTGCATCTCTTCCTGTTTTTCCAATATCTCCTCATGGAAGACCTAGCCCTTCCTTAGTCTAAACATGGCAAAAACTGAGCCCATTTTTCTTTCTAAAGCTTTCTCTTACTTCCTTTCACCTCTCACCTTTGCCAATTTTATCATTCTGCCTGTCACTCAAGCTTGCAGCTTGGAGTTATCTTTGACTTCTCCCGAGCCTTTTCTCCTCACAACCAAGCTTGTGCCAAATCTTGTCACTTCTGCTGCTTTTTAGACTATGAGCTTTTCTCGGTCGGGACTGGTGTTTTTGCATGTGTTTGTATAACAGTGGCTGTAACATAGCCATTTCTAAAACACACCCTTCCCATTGTTTATTTCTTAATTGGATTACTGTAACCTCCATCCATAAAGCATCCCTGAGTCTCACCTCTGTTCCTTCTTCAGTCAGCATTCATCAGCTGAAACAGTCATTTTGTCCTAACCATGTCATCTCTCCTCAAGTCCCTTCACTGGGTCCATCTTTTTTTTATTTTGAAAGCAGAGCACAAGGAGTTCTTTTCTTTTGTTTGTTTGTTTTCAAATATTCCTTTCAGTTCTATGTCACTGGTTCAAATCCAGTCCAAATCAGTATTTAGATAATAGGCTCTTTGGTGAGCCTAATTAGAGACCTGTTAAAAACCTAACACAATTTTGGGCACTCTAAAAGAAAATGTCAATATAAAATAGGAATCACTTTTGGTTACTATTTTTTCTTTGCGCAGTGCTCTAGGTCAAATGTGCTTGTGGTCTCTATCCAATTTTTAGAGGGCAAATATTTTTTTATATTTATATATATATAAAAAGAATTTCAGTCTCAGCAGAAATGCCAAAAACTGAACAGAGACTGAACTAGCCATTTGCCCCTTCGAATTAGTGAGTTAAAGTCAGGGTTGAAGGGTGCTTTATAGGGTGGTTTGGATAAGCCTCTTCCTGTGTCATACCTGCTTTGTAGATAAATAGGGGTTCAGTCTTCAAGTCTATCAATTTGGCACCTTTTATGAGGCAAAATATTAAAATAGAAGATGAGACTAAAGCCCTAAAGAAGCACTAGCTATCTGAGAATGTGTTTTCTTGTCTGTTCCTATTGTTGGAAGCTTCTCAGCTGAGCACAAATATGCTTTTTTGGTCTTTATGCCTTAAAGGTGAATTTTGAAAGTCAACGGGTGTTTTTTATTTATCTACTCAATGATTGCAAAGCATCTTGGATTAATATTGTACATTTTGTTTGCCCTTCTTATTCAAAAGTCTGACTGAATCGACGCGCATATGCAGAACATGCCTCCAGAAATAACTCAAGGCAAACTGTATGCTCTAATTTCTTGTCTGATGCTTTTGACCAATGGCCCAGGAACAAGATTTGACTCTGCTGTTGTTTCCCATTATTGTAGACTGGCATCCATTATGGTTTGGAGTATCCATGGAAAAGTTGTTTTTACAATAATGACCACTTGGGAAGTGCTTACAGTCAGGAAGTATTAGGAAAGTTGGGTTCAGTTAAACTACTACAGACATTAAGAGACAGGCATTTATTTAGTATATATATTCATTATATTTGTGTCCCACTTTTGAGCTGTAAACACCAGTGAGAGAAGAGAAAATAAAGATTGAATTTCAAATGTTTTCCCAGGAACAGGGAGTGAATGCTAAAGAATTTGATTTGATAAAGAGCACCATTTATGAGAATTCTAAGAACCAATATTCTACTGCATTTGCCACCATTTTAAGGATAGGTGGGTGGGGACTGTGAGTCTGTCTGTTTTTAATCATTTGGGTATTTGAAATCCACTAATGGAAAACTCAGAGATTTGCTAGCTGTTATGTGAATTACTGTGCTGTTTTTGAATTCTCATATAGTCTACAAATGACTGTGCTGCAACATGTCAAAGGTACTGTAAATCATGGTTTCTTCCAAATTCACACGCTTAGGCAGGGGCTTGGTAGCATAGATGCTGTATTAATGATTTCAACTCATGTAATTTATTGGTCCTAATTTTAGAAAGGGAATTAGACCATTTTTCAGAGAGTATTGTGGTTGAAAAGAGCCTTCAAAATATATTTATTTGATGCTCTTAACTTACATATAAAGCACATTCCCTGGTTTTGAACGGGGGCAAAACAGATGAAGGTGACAGCAATTTCAGTCTCATACAATAGACACGCAGGCCATAAGTATTTACATTTAACGCTACCCACAGTGATTTTCTCTGCCTCATGTATTTCTTAAGAAGGTTGTCATCATCTGATTTTGTCACTGTTTTTCCTAAAAACAACTGCTTTGCGTTTGATAACCCCCCAAAGAAGAATGCAAAGTGAGTTTGTAGCTGCTAAAATATTGCTAAAATGCAGGCAGTCTCACTGCATTACATCCTGTGGTTGGTTGCACAGTATTTTTCATAACTCTCTGCATTGCTCTTTTGTGTACATGGCAATATGTGTACATAGAAGATCTTATTATAATCTCAGCACTCAAATCTGGCAAATGTTTCTCTGTGAGCTGAGGGGTGAAAACATTATCTACCAGATTACTTCCTAAAGAAGAGCTCCAGTTAACTCCTTCTGTGCCATTGCTGTAGAGTATCTTTTGTAGGCAGATCTCTTATTCTAAATGATTTAGTGAGAAGATGGGATATTGAAGTGCTTCCTTGTATAAGTGGTAGATGTCACATACTCATGCTGAACTATTCTATTATAAGGAGTTTTTCTCATTTCTTACAGTACAGCTGTGTGAGAGGCAAAGAAAGGTTCTCTTCACCAACCATAACCTTCACTAAGTCTTATTCAATTGATGTTTCAAGTGGTGGACAGCTAAATTAATAATCTACCTCTACATAACCATAAAGAACCTTCCATTACAAGGGCATTTTTGATTCCTTTGTGGATAAAGTTGAGTGGATTTGTGCTAAAAAGGCTTTTATCATACTTTTTCAGACTAGAAGGTTTCAGCCTTTCCTTTCAGATGTGGCTTTTGGTACAATGAGCAACAGCTTTGTGACTGCATGATTAGAATATTGCAGTATATCCTAAAAGGGGCTATTCCATAAATCAACCCAGAAAATAAAGCTTATTTAGAATATAGCTGCCAACTGATTAAGTGGTGTTACTCGCTTTGAGTGCGTGCCACTGGTACTCTGGGATCTGCACTGTCTGGATGATGGGTTGTGGATGGAATTTAAGGTGTTGGTTCTGACCTATAAAATCCTAAGTGCCCTGGGACCTGCATGTTGAGCCATCCCATTTCTTCCAATGCAAATTGATTTAAATCACTACTCAGGAAGACTCGATTTAGTCGTGGATTTCTACATAAAAGTGCATTCTTGTTGGTTGTTATAACCTTAATGCATATTCTTCACAATTCAGAGATAGATGTAGGTTTCATTTTTAAAGTGCACACACTATATATTTTTAAAGTGATTTATTTTGAAAACTTTTCAGATTAGTTTTACAGCTATATCAGAAAATGAATGATTGTTTGGTTATTTCATTTACCAAAGGTAATTGAAGCAGATATTTATGAAGTCATTGGGAGGTGAACTACCTCCAATTCAACAGGTTAATCATTAATACAGTATTTGGAGGATTTTCTTGCCATGCTGTATTAGGAGAACATCACCTAATATTTAATTAAAACAACAACACTATGTATTCTGGAGTTTTTTCTTCAGCAGCAAACATATAATATTTTAATAAAACAAGCATTTGAATTTTTGAATTTAGTTAAACATTCAGGTTTTTTAAAATCAGGTTTGTTTTTGTTATAATTGTTTTTAACTAAAATAGTTAAATATATATATATATTTTTTTTAAACCAAAAACCAAAAATTAAATCAACTGCAGCTAATTCAGTCATCTTCACCTTCATTTTCCTGTTTGTTCATAATCTGGAAAAGAAAAACAAGCTTTCCTGCTTTTTCAGTTCCCAAATGATTTCTCAATTTGGAATGAATTAGTCCAAAGGAAGAAAATATTCTTTCTACACCAGCAGAAGATGCTACTGCTGTTAAAATTATCCCTTCAACAGGCTCTGAATCCAAGTGCTTAAGTGACTTCCACCAGTTCACTGGTGTGACTGTCTTTAAAATATCATCAACAAACATATATTTCTTGAATGGGTCACTCTTAGCTCTGAAGTTTATTATAGTTGGCATTATGGAGGGATGATTGCTGAATGTCCATGTCATAGCCAACTCCTCTTCTCCAGCAGTTAAGGTTTGACCCTGGTACCGAGTATTGAGAATATTTGCAAGAAAATGAGCTGGAGATAATGCTTGTCCCATTCGTTTTTTTAATGCTTGTAATGGGTTGACATTACCGTATCAGAGATAGAAGCCAAACTCGAACAGCTTAACGGGACTAAATCGGGCGGACCGGATGATCTTCATCCAAGAAGATCATTGGCGCGAGAAATTGCAAGCCCGTTAGCGATAATTTTTAATGAATCTGTAAACTCGGGGGTGGTACCGTTTGACTGGAGAATAGCTAATGTGGTTCTTACTTTCAAGAAGGGGGAAAAAAGTGACCCGTGTAACTACAGGCCTGTTAGTTTAACATCTGTAATATGCAAGGTCTTGGAAAAAATTTTGAAGGAGAAAGTAGTTAAGGACCTTGAGGTCAATGCCAATTGGGACAAATTACAACACGGTTTTACGAAAGGTAGATCGTGCCAAACCAACCTGATCTCCTTCTTTGAGAAAGTAACAGATTTTTTAGATAAAGGAAATGCGGTGGATCTAATATACCTCGAGTTCAGTAAAGCGTTTGATACGGTACTGCATGAGGAATTATTGGTTAAATTGGAAAAGATGGGGATCGATATGAAAATCCAGAGGTGGATAAAGAACTGGTTAAAGGGGAGACTGCAGCGGGTCGTACTGAAAGGTGAACTGTCAGGTTGGAGGGAGGTTACCAGTGGAGTTCCACAAGGTTTGGTTTGGGGTCCGATTTTATTTAATCTATTCATTACTGACCTCGGAACCAAATGTAGGAGTGGGCTGATAAAGTTTGCGGATGACACAAAGTTGGGAGGTATTGCCAATTCGGAGAAGGATCGGGATATCCTGCAGGGAGATTTGGATGACCTTGTAAACTGGAGTAATAGTAATAGGATGAAATTTAATAGTGAGAAGTGTAAGGTTATGCATTTAGGGATGACTAACAAGAATTTTAGTTATAAGCTGGGGACGCATCAGTTGGAAGTAAAGGAAGAGGAGTCCTGGTTGATCGCACGATGACTATGAGTCGGCAATGTGACGTGGCCGTGAAAAAAGCTAATGTGGTCTTGGGATGTATTAGGCGAGGTATTTCTAGTAGGGATAAGGAGGTGCTGGTTCTGTTACATAAGGCCACTGGTGAGACCTCATTTGGAGTACTGTGTGCAGTTCTGGTCTCCCATGTTTAAAAAGGATGAAATCAAACTGGAACGGGTACAAAGAAGGGCCACTAGGATGATCCGAGGAATGGAAAATCTGTCGTATGACAGGAGAGTCGAGGAGCTTGGTTTGTTTACCTTAACCAAAAGAAGGCTGAGGGGGGATATGATTGCTCTCTTTAAGTATATCAGAGGGATAAATACCAGGGAGGGAGAGGAATTATTTCAGCTCAGTACTAATGTGGACACGAGAACAAATGGATATAAACTGGCCGTCGGGAAGTTTAGGCTTGAAATTAGACGAAGATTTCTAACCATCAGAGGGGCGAAGTTTTGGAACAGCCTTCCGAGGGAAACAGTGGGAGCGAAAGACCTCTCTGGCTTTAAGATTAAGCTTGATAAGTTTATGGAGGGGATGGTTTGATGGGATAAAGTGATTTTAGTCAATAGGTCAATAATGTGCCATCGCTGGTAATTAGTAACAATGGTCAATGATGAGATATTAAAAGTTACTACAGAGAACTTTTTCCAGATGGTCTGGCTAGAGAATCTTGCCCGCATGCTCGGGGTTCAGCTGATCGCCATATTTGGGGTCGGGAAGGAATTTTCCTCCAGGGTAGATTGGCAGAGGCCCTGGAGGTTTTTCGCCTTCCTCCGCAGCATGGGGCAGGGGTCGCTTGTTGGAGGATTCTCAGCGATTTGAAGTCTTTAAATCATGATCTGGGGACTTCAACAGCTGAGTCAAGGGAGAGAATTATTCCAGGAGTGGGTGGGTCAGCTTTTGTGGCCCGCATCATGCGGGAGGTCAGACTAGATGATCATAATGGTCCCTTCTGACCTTAGAGTCTGAGTCTAATTTAACTCTGTCATTGCATATTTCTCTTTTTATATTTCACTCAGTTCCTTCCAAATTTCAATAGCGTCAGCAATAAAACAGCTATTCCCTGCATTTTGTTCAAGGCTACTGAAATAGTCTTTATGGTGCTCAGCATGTTTTCAACATTTGTCTTAAGCCCAATGTTCAGAACTTTGGCTGTGACGATGCCATCTTATTTTTTCACAATTTTGTTCACGAACTGTCATCCGATTAGGCCAGTTCTTGATATAGTACTCAAAACAGTCCACTACTGAGTTCCATCGCACGTCTTGTGGGAGAGTTAGCTTGGTTCCTCCCACTTTTTTCAGAACAGCTGGTGCAAAATGGTTGTTAGGGAAGTATTTTGCAATTTCAACAACATTAGCCTTTATTTCTGGAACACTGAAGTCTTTGGGCAGGAGGTGCATCAAATGAGCACTGCAACCGTATGTTATTAGCTTGGGACTCTCTTCTAAATAATTTCTTCTCATCTTGGATATGTTTGCAGCGTTGTCTGTGACCAAGCTGCGTACTAGACATTAGCATTTTTTCCCACAGTTTCTTATAGCTTTTACTGCTGCTTCTTGTAAATATTCTGCTATGTATGCATTTCCTGACCTGTATTTCTTCCTTATTTCTGTAAGGAAGACATTCCCTTCTGTTGTCACACAAGCACATACAACAGGATCATTGTGGACTCAGGTTAACAATTTTACCCTCTAGACCTTTTCCATACTGCTCAATTTCTCTTTCAGACACTTTATCCAGCAATTTGCCTGCAACATCTGCTCTGTTGGGTGGACCGTATCCTGGTCTTAATGACTGAACCATGTTAATGAAGTGTGGGTTCTCAATCATACAGAAAGGAGAGTTTGTTGCATAAACACATGTGCAATTTTTTCATCAATTTCCTCTTTTGGGGTACTTTTGAAAATACCAACCCTAGTGGTTTTTGTTTGTTTGTTTTTGCTTTGTTTTTGTTTAAAGTCAAGAAAATAATTTATCCCAAACTTAGATCAGTTTTGAAAACAATGACTCTCAAAGATTCATGATCCGCTTTCTCTGTAGCTTGTTTTGGAAAGACATATCTCATTCTTCCTTCTCTCCCTGCTGCAGCTTGTGTCACTGATAACAATCACTGTATCCAAAGCCCTGAAGATTTTGGAAGCAGTCCTGCATGTTACAGCTCCCAGTCACTGGGTATGATGAGATGATACAGCAGAGTGAATGGTATAGAAGCTTTTTCTGGTTGCAGATGTATTGCCTACCAAAAATAGCTTGCATTCCTAAAACTGTCATAGAAAAGAAGATGATCTCCCATTCAGGTACCCGCATGGTATGAAGAAAGCCAAACCGGGATCAAACAGTTGGTTGGATTCCTTAGTCCAGTTGATCAAAGAAAGACTCTGAAAACCTTTAGAAGTCCTGCAGTTGGGTAGAGTTAAAAGAAAGTGTCAAATACAGATGATCTTTAAAAAGATGAGTGTTCTGTGAGCTGCCTGGTTGATTTTAACTTGAGCAAATATAAATTTTTCTGAGTAAGTGGCCTGCCTACTGTTGGCTAGGGCTCTGGAATATAATAACAATGAAAAGGGTGAGGGAATAAAAGTTGAGAGCCTCATGAATATGGAAACATGTTGTTCAGTTGCCTCAAAGAATACCAGTAAGATCAAGTCATTTTATTTAAAAAAAAAAAAAAAAAAAAGGGGGGGGGGGGGCAAATTGTGCTATTGCGTAATGCAAGATGACACTCAATCTGGAGTACTTTATTCAGTTTTGGGCACACTGGTTGCATTGGGGTGTAGGTGCATTCTAGGATGAACCACTAAATTTATCAAAGATCCAGAGGTCTTAATGATGAAGATGAAGAACTTAGGTTCTCAGACTGTGTCCACCGACCACGATGTTGATGTTCTGCATAGCTGCTTGTTACAATGGGGACACATCCACACTTGAAATAAGAGGAGTTCTTATCATGCTGGAAAGTTCAATTTGTGCATGCGTATTGTGATGGCAGTTTGGGATTTGAAGTGCAGGATACCATATTAAAAGGAAATTTAGGCTAGGACAGCAGTGCTAATAACTCTGCTCTTACAAAATGTGTTATGGCCTCATCCAAGGAACTTGTATATTCAGTATAAATAAGTTAAATACTTCCAAAACTTTAAGCTTTATCCCCCCAACATCCTCTCCCCTCAAATTCCTACATTTATTTGCCCATTTATTACCAAACATATATGGAGATTCTTTAAACCATTTGCCACAGAAATCATATGTCAAGTTCAAGATACTGCCTATCTGGAGGAAATAACTACTGGAAAAATCTACTGTCAAGGATACATGGTAATGGTACAACCTTCAGTTCCTAGTAATCCACAAGGAGTTCAAGTCTGACCATTCATACAATCAGTGTCGCAAATTCAATGTTTCATATTGTATATTTTTCCAGGTTTCTGTGAGCTTCATTAGTCGTTGTAGAATCTGAAAATGTCATATACTTCAATATGTTCATTAGCTACATGTTCCATTAAAGTTATCTACATCTAGCTGCAGGCAATAGTATTTTCAAAGAAAACCCTTTCCATTTATAAAATCTTATTGTTCCCATTGCTTCTGTCCTCTAAATCATTTCAGAGCCCATGCCCTTTCTCCCATCATGTTGACTATTTATTATTGTGAATAGATGTCAGTAGCTTGTCTGCAATAGCAGAAGAAAGAGATTTGCTTTAATAAACTAGTTTAGAACACAGGAAAAAGGTCTGGATTTACCTTGCTGATGTTTAAGCTCCTCACTTGCATTTTGAGATTTTTTTTTATGAAACTCAAAACAAATAGAATTGTCCTGACTGTTTTCTTGAGTTTGAGTTTCTCTTATCTCTGTGTATGTGTTAAACAGAGATAGAATGGTAAAAATTTTTAGTTTCTCAGGTGGAAAAAATATGAAGGTGGTAGACAATTCTTTTATAATTGACATATAGACAGCTAAATGAGAGAGAGAGAAATAAGTATATAACTCTTTTTTGACATGTTACGTTTTTAATTATATGTTTGGCATTAAAGCCTGATTTTTCTCTTGCTGCTCAGCTCCTCTCCTCCCTCATATTGGGATGTGTACACAGTCTTAGCAGTAATGATTTATATACTGTCAACATGAGATGAATTCCTTTTTTAGTTTGCAGTAATTTGGCCTTCAACTAAATTTCATTTTTTGGTATATTTTATGCAAAGATTTGCTTCTCAATATGGATTAAGCATAAACATTTTATAGCATGAAATAATCATGCACTATGAAAAAAGCAAGTGTGCTGTTTCATTGGACTTTCATATTTGCAGTACATCTAGCTGGATGTGCTGTTAAGGCATTGTTTGCTGTGATTCCCCAAAGGACCATAATTAATACACTAATTAATTCAATTGTTGGCAATTAGGAAGTCATGTATTATAAGCTTAGATTGTCATATACAATCCTAATAAAAGTTCAGCTCAAACACTTCATATTTTGAAAGCAACATTGCATATAAAACAGGGCAAAATATGTTCCTATGTATCAGAACTTTGTATTATTTTAAATCCAGCTATTGAAAGAGAGGAAATCTCATGAATAGAATATTTGTTTTCCAGCACAATCCTGAGTTCCTTACACACACAAAACTTCCATTGACTTGATGAGAATTTTTGGGTGCACAAGGAGAGCAGGAACATTCCTTAGCATGATATGCAGTAAGACATACGAGAGTGTGGTGGTGATGATTACTCACACACCTCTGGGTGCACCCATTGTATCCACATGATACATTAATTGGCAATTCCTTGCAATTTGATGTTTGATTGTGTCTAGAAAATAGATATTAAGAGAAACTGAGTATAAGCTATGAGGGAAAGATATCTTTTTGGTGAAAGTGCTAATTAAAGATGCACAGTGAGCAATGTGAAAGTCAGCAGGCAAGAAGAATTCAGTACCTTCAGTTTGTCACTGTATTTGTTCTACTAGTCACTTAACATTTGGAATGGTGCTATTGCTATTTATATAGTTCACTGAAAGAACATGTACAGAATGTCATTTAAAAAAAACACACATCCTAAATGGTATTCAAATCATAATGATGTCAGTTGGAGATGAGGGTTCTGAGCGTATCACAAGATTGGGCCAAGTGTCTTGTATTTGCACCTCTTTACTTAATCTAGGATATCTACCCAATTGGTTCAGTTTCTTGTAATGTATTTTACAGAGTAAAACTATTATGGGGGGTATATTTACAGCATTTGATATAAATTGTGCTTTGTACTGAATACTGTTTTCCTGTCAGAATATACAACATTTCAGGCTTTGTTCTTATATTTCTCAGTAACCATATGGGCATTTTGGATTATGCTTAGCATTCTGACCTTATGCTGTGTGGTATAAGGAAATGATGTCCTACATATAGAAGAATATACTGACCACATTTTTAGACAAATTTTGCATTTGAGTTTTATTCTCTGTTAAATTTAATAAGTGTTTGTTTATAGTGATAAATTAATTTTGTATTATGTCAGTTCTTAGACTCTGGTTCAACTTTGAAAAGTTATTGGGTAGTGATAATAAGAGATGAACTACCTGTGTGTATTCAGAGTCTATGATACAACTATAAGTGTTTTACTGCTGTTGTTACTGCTGTTAGCCCAGTAGAACCAACACAACAAAGAGTGAGTTTGAGTGCTCAGCAGAGACACTCGACATCTTAAAGGATCAGGCCTTGAGTGCTAGTCTTATGAGTGCTTTAACCTAGGATCTTTTAAAGGGGTACTGTTAGGGCAGTGGAGCTATGACAGTTTACATCAGCTAAGTATCTGCACCAGGATATTTTATTATTTGCCTGAGATTATTGGAAATATTTCCTATTTTATTCTAAGGCAAACTTGTTTTTGGCTGGATTTCAACATTCCCCTATACTGCGTGCAACTTAGTTATTGAAACTTTGTGCTGGTATGCGTGACGGAAAATGATACTAACCAGGACCACAGGTGAAACCGCTTCATTTATTTTCATTGTTCAAGCTGACAGAAGTGAAAAAAGTAAAAGAAATAGGACAAGTGATAGAAAACAAACCAACAGAGTTTCAAATTATTTGTTTCATTAATTTTAGGTGTTAATAATAACAGAGATAGGGATTCTTTTTATTTTAATCTGTCAGTGTTCTTGTACATACATTTCTTAATTGGTGAGTGACACAGTATTATAACTTTAAAGTGACACTGTCCTAAATAGTTGTCTAGTTTCAAATGCTAAAAGATTGATGCTAACATTGGTGTGTATTTGGTGGTTATGTTTCTTAAATTTGTCTACTCTTTAATATTGTCAGAAGTAACTTTAACATATATTTATTGTGATATACAATGATTGTATTTAAGAGTAAATATGTAGTGTTTCAATCTTAGCATTTGTTTAGCTGGTGTAATTTTATTTGCCAAAAGAAAAACTTTTTGTGTAAAAGTAATGTCTCTTTACCTTTGTTATTAGCTGTTGATTTATGGTACTTTTGTCTTATTGTAGTATTTTGTATAGACTTTAATTCTTACACTTAAAATTCATATTTTTTTCAAAAATAGTACAAATAGTGGTATTAAAAGAGACTTAATATTATACTTTTTACTTGGGCATTTACAATTTTTTATCTTGGAAGTTGTAACGATGCTGGTTATGGCAGGACACTTCTGAGAGTGCCTATTTAGGACAAATTGCTTAAAGCAGGGCAGTTACAGCCCAAGGTTTTTCTACCTCTGAGGCAAACCAAACCAGCCAAACAGAGAGGACTTTGGTTTTACCGCACTGGCTAACCACAAGTCACACAAGCAACTCCCTTAGGCCTGGTCTACACTACGGGTTTAGGTCGACTTTAGCAGCGTTAAATCGAATTAAGCCTGGACACGTCCACACGACGAAGCCCTTTCTTTCGACTTAAAGGGTCCTTTAAACCGGTTTCTTTACACCACCTCCGACGAGGGGATTAGCGATAAAACTGGCCTTTGCGGGTCGGAATTGGGGTAGTGTGGACGGAATTCGACGTTATTGGCCTCCGGGAGCTATCCCACAGTGCTTCATTGTGACCGCTCTGGACAGCACTCTCAACTCAGATGCACTGACCAGGTAGACAGGAAAAGACCCGCGAATGTTTGAATTTCATTTCCTGTTTGCTCAGCGTGGAGAGCACAGGTGACCACGCAGAGCTCATCAGCACAGGTAACCGTGATGGAGTCCCAGGATCGCAAAAGAGCTCCAGCATGGACCGAACGGGAGGTACGGGATCTGCTCGCCATATGGGGAGATGAATCAGTGCTAGCTGAACTCCGTAGCAGTAAAAGAAATGGCAAAGTATTAGAAAAGGTCTCCAAGGCCATGAAGGACCGAGGCCATAACAGCACATGGCAGTGCCGCGTGAAAATTAAGGAGCTACGGCAAGCTTACCACAAAGCCAGAGAAGCAAACGGAAGGTCCGGGGCAGAGCCGCAAACTTGCCGCTACTACGCGGAGCTGCATGCCATTCTAGGGGGTGCAGCCACCACTACCCCAACCGTGTGCTATGACTCTCTCACTGGAGAAACACACAGGGAAGACGGTTCGGGGAACGAGGAAGATGAGGATGGAGGTACTGTAGGTAGCTCACAGCAGCAAGGAAGCGGAGAAACCAGTTTCCCCAACAGCCAGGATCTGTTTGTTACCCTGGACCTGGAACCAGTAACCCCCGAACTCACCCAAGACCCTCAGGGCACACAGGAGACCTCTGGTGAGTGTACCTTTGTAAATATTTGTAAACATTACACATGGTTTAAAAGCAAGCGTGTTTAATGATTAATTTGCCCTGGCAATCGCGGCCAGTACATCTACTGGAAAAGTCTGTTAACGTGTATGGGGATGGAGCGGAAATCCTCCAGGGACATCTCCAGAAAGCTCTCCTTTATGTACTCCCAAAGCCTTTGCAAAAGGTTTCTGGGGAGGGCTGCCTTATCCCGTCCGCCATGGTAGGACACTTTACCACGCCAGGCCAGTAGCACGTAGTCTGGAATCATTGCATAACAAAGCATGGCAGCGTATGGTCCCGGTGTTTGCTGGCATGCAGACAATATCCATTCCTTATCTCTCTTTGTTATCCTCAGGAGAGTGATATCATTCACGGTCACCTGGTTGAAATGGGGTGATTTTATTAAGGGGACATTCAGAGGCGCCCGTTCCTGCTCTTCTGAACAGAAATGTTCCCCGCTGTTAACCACGCGGTGGAGGGGAGGGGTGAAGTGATCATCCCAGAGAATCGTGTGTGTGTGTGGGGGGGGGGTGGTTTACTTGGGTTTGTGCCGCATGTTAACCGGGAAACCTTTTACATTGAAAACCCATTTTAAATGAACAACCCAATTCATCCTTGATATGGGAAATGTGCTGCTGTTTGAAACCTTTCCCGCATGTTAAGAAGGTTAAAAAAGCCAAAACACTGTGGCCTACCATGGCTGCCTGCAAGCCGAAATATGCGACCTTGTAATGAAAGAGTGTACCCATTGTTCTCTAAAATGTGTCTTTTTTAACCACCTCTCCCTTCTCCTCCACCAGCTGCAAATGTTTCTCCTTCGCAGAGGCTAGTGAACATTAGAAAGAGAAAACGTAGGACGAGGGACGATATGTTCACGGAGCTGCAGATGTCCCCCCACGCTGATAGAGCACAGCAGAATGCGTGGAGGCAGTCAATGTCGGACATGAGAAAAGCACAATATGAACGAGAGGAGAGGTGGCGGGCTGAATGGCGGGATGAAAAGAGTAAGTGGCGGGCTGAAGACGATAGGTGGCGTCAGCTTGCAGACAGACGGCAAGAGTCAATGCTCCGTCTGCTGGAGCATCAAACTGATATGCTCGAGCATATGGTTGAGCTGCAGGAAAGGCAGCAGGAGCAGAGACCGCCGCTACAGCCCCTGTTTAACCAACAGCCCTCCTCCCCAAGTTCCATAGCCTCCTCACCAAGACGCCCAAGAACACGGTGGGGGGGGCCTCCGTCCACCCAGTCACTCCACCCCAGATGATCGCCCAAGCATCAGAAGGCTGGCCTTCAATAAGATTTAGTTTTAAAATGCAGTGTGTCCTTTTTCATCCCTCCTCCCCCACCCATCCCAGGCTACCTTGGCAATTATCCCCCTACGTCTGTGAGGAACTAATAAAGAATGCATGAATGTGAAAAAACAATGACTTTATTGCCTCTGCAAGCGGTGCTCGAATTGGGGAGGGGAAGGTGGGGTTGGGTGGTTGGTTTACAGGGAAGTAGAGTGAACCGGGTCGGGGGGAGGGGGGGTTGGAGGGTTCATCAAGGAGAAACAAACAGAAGTTTCACACAGTAGCCTGGCCAGTCACAAAACTCGTTTTCAAAGCTTCTCTGATGCGCACCGCGCCCTGCTGTGCTCCTCTAACCGCCCTGGTGTCTGGCTGCGCGTAATCAGCGGCCAGGCGAGTTGCCTCAACCTCCCACCCCGCCATAAATGTCTCCCCCTTACTCTCACAGATATTGTGGAGCGCACAGCAAGCAGCAATAACAATGGGGATATTCTTTTCGCTGAGGTCTGAGCGAGTCAGTAAGCTGCGCCAGCGCGCTTTTAAACGTCCAAATGCACATTCCACCACCATTCGGCACTTGCTCAGCCTATAGTTGAACAGGTCCTGACTCCTGTCCAGGCTGCCTGTGTACGGCTTCATGAGCCATGGCATTAAGGGGTAGGCTGGGTCCCCAAGGATCACGATAGGCATTTCAACATCCCCAACGGTTACTTTCTGGTCCGGGAAGAAAGTCCCTTCCTCCAGCTTTCGAAACAGACCAGAGTTCCTGAAGACGCGAGCATCATGTACCTTTCCCGGCCATCCCACGTTGATGTTAGTGAAACGTCCCTTGTGATCCACCAGGGCTTGCAGCAGCATTGAAAAGTACCCCTTGCGGTTTACGTAGTCGGTGGCTTGGTGCTCCGGTGACAAGATAGGGATATGGGTTCCGTCAATGGCCCCGCCACAGTTTGGGAATCCCATTTCAGCAAAACCGTCCACTATTGACTGCATGTTGCCCAGAGTCACTACCCTTGATATCACCAGGTCTTTCATTGCCCTGGCAAATTGGATCACAGCAGCCCCCACCGTAGATTTGCCCACTCCAAATTGATTCCCGACTGACCGGTAGCTGTCTGGCGTTGCAAGCTTCCACAGGGCTATCGCCACTCACTTCTCAACTGTGAGGGCTGCTCTCATCTTGGTATCCTGGCGTTTCAGGGCAGGGGAAAGCAAGTCACAAAGTTCCATGAAAGTGGCCTTACGCATGCGAAAGTTTCGCAGCCACTGGGAATCGTCCCATACCTGCAGCACGATGCGGTCCCACCAGTCTGTGCTTGTTTCCCGGGCCCAGAATCGGCGTTCCACGGCATGAACCTGCCCCAGTGACACCATGATTTCCACATTGCTGGGGCCTGTGCCTTGTGAGAGGTCTATGTCCATGTCAATTTCCTCATCACTCTCTTCGCCGCGCTGCAATCGCCTCCTCGGCTGGTCCAGGTTTCACCTTGGCATGTCCTGGCTCTGCATATACTCCAGGACAATGTGCGTGGTGTTCATAGTGCTCATAATTGCTGCGGTGATCTGAGCGGGCTCCATGATCCCAGTGCTAGCTATGGTGCCTGGTCAGAAAAAAGGCGCGAAACTAGTATCTGATGGACCAGGAGAAGGAGGGCGGGAGGGAGGGAGGGCCGAGTGACGACATGGCGTACAGGTACAGGAACAGGGAATTAAAATCAAGAAAGGTGGCTGTGCATCAGGGAGAAACACAAACAACTGTCACACAGAATGGTCCCCCCAAAGATTAAACTGAAAACCCTGGGCTTAGCAGGCCGTTGATTTCACGGAGGAAGGGGAAGCAAATGAATACAGAACAAATCTATTTTTTACATCTTAAGACGACGGTGCAGCGTGACTGATAGCCCTCGGCATCTTTCTGGGTGCTTGGCAGCAAATACTGGGCGCTTGGCAGTTAGTGTATTACGATGGCCTTCAGGCCTATTGCACGATCTGCTGCTCAGGGAAGACTCTGCTAATGTGCGATGAGCCAACTTGTAATAGGACGCTTACCAGTCGTAATACACCATCTACTGCTAAAAGGCAAGGGGCTGGTGCAATGCAGCCCCATGGCTGCCAGCACCCAGATCGCCGATGAAGGCTACCAGTCTACTGCACCGTCTACCGCCAAAAGGCAGTTAGCAGCAGCTGCTGCTG
Source organism: Trachemys scripta elegans (assembly GCF_013100865.1). NCBI lineage: Eukaryota > Metazoa > Chordata > Testudines > Emydidae > Trachemys > Trachemys scripta. The sequence goes on along the minus strand of NC_048302.1, from coordinate 34,841,842 downwards.
TGTAGCAATGCAGTCCCACGTCTGCCGGCACCCAGAGGACATATGGTGACGGTGAGCTCAGCTGAGCTGAGCGGGCTCCATGCTTGCCGTGGTATGTTGTCTGCACAGGTAACCCAGGTAAAAAGGCGCGAATCTATTGTCTGCCGTTGCTGTGACGGGGGGGGGAGGGGCCTGACGACATGTACCCAGAACCTCCCGCGACACTGTTTTGCATCATCTGGGCATTGGGATCTCAACCCAGAATTCCAAGGGGCGGCGGAGACTGCGGGAACTGTGGGATAGCTGTGGGATAGTTACCCATAGTGCAATGCTCCGGAAGTCGACGCTAGCCTCGTACTGTGGACGCGGTCCGCCGACTAGAGCACTTAGAGCATTTTATGTGGGGACACACACAATCGGCTGTATACAACCGATTTCTATAAAACCGGCTTCTATAAATTCGAACTAATTTCGTAGTGTAGACATACCCTTAGACATTCCAGTTTCCCAGTATTACCACCAGTGCCACTCATTATGGGGATGAATGGTTATGAAAACCAATACCCCAGTAAAAGAAAAGAGGTTCGATCCCAAATGACAAAGCCCCAGACCCAGGTCAATATACAAATCAGATCTTACCTACAAATCACGTTGTTGCCAGTCCTTTAGAATCTAAACTCTAAAGGTTTATTCATAAAAGGAAAAAGATATAGATGAGAGCTAGAATTGGTTAAATGGAATCAATTACATACAGTAATGGCAAAGTTCTTGGTTCAGGCTTGTAGCAGTAATAGAATAAACTACAGGTTCAAATCAAGTCTCTGGAGTACATCCACAGCTGGGATGTAGAGCTTTTGTTTGTAGCAAAGGATTCTATAGAGCTTCCGTTTGTAGCAAAGTCCCTCCAGAGGTAAGAAACAGGATTGAAGACAAGATGGAGGAGCTGCAGCAGCTTTTTATAGTCTCTTGCCATGTGGTCTCTGCTTTCTTTGTCCCAAAGACATGCATTCGGGCACATGGTAAGAAAAAAATCTTAGAGTTCTGTCCATAGGCAAGACCCTGCATACCTTGCTGAGTCACAAGGTGTATCTGCCATCTCTCAATGGGTCAGCTGTATAGTTGATGGTCCCTAATGGGCCATCAAGCAGCTAGGCAGTGCTGATGCCAAATTGTCTGGGATGTCACCCAGCAGCATAGCACAAGTTTGAAATACAGATAATATAGAGCCAATACTTATAACTTTAAATATAAAAATGATACATGCGTACAGATAGCATAATCATAACCAGCAAACAATAACCTTGTCTTAGACACCTTATTTGACCCCTTTTATACAAAATTTGGTTCCACTACAGGACCTTAGTTGCAACAATGATCTATATGGTCCCAGTCCTTATTAATAAGTCACAGAAGTACTCTTATTGTGTATACTTATGCAAAGAAAATTTATACTTGCAACCTACTGAAATGAACATTATGATCACTGTTGCTCTTTTTGCAAGGGTATTTATATGTTTTTTTAAAACATTCACACAATATGACCATAATAGCACAAAAACCTACAAATAGCCCTATCCCAGCTATGCCTAAAACTAGATCTTATCAATTTTAAAAAATATATATACGTAAGAGCAGATTACAGTTCCTTACTGGATAGGAGCAAATTTAAATCCATTTGACTGCATATTGCATACTGTTAGAGTTAATACTCTAGCCTAATTATTTAAAATTTATTGCAGGGTAGTGCATATTTCTTTCACAGACTGAACATATTGCCAGAAGGATATCATAATGCCAAACAGATATGCACAGTGATAACCTAATACTTTGGCTTGCCTAAGATAATGTACAGTATAATATTATTTTCATAATTGTTGTTGTATAGGGAGCCAGACATCTTGTGGTGCAGCTGTTGGGTGGTGTGGTTCCTCCCATCCCTTAATAAATTGTTGGTGTTGCATTGTTTTTACTTATTTAATTTTGACTTAATTGATGCTCAAGCTTACATTATTTGCCTTTGGAAGTTCCTGCTACCTTCAGAGTATTTGCAGTTAATTATCTGAGTTTGTTATACATATAGCATTTCAGCAGGTCTTCAGTTAGCTGCTTAAAGTTTAGTTTCAAATGTATTTTTCATCAGTGTACCCACATCTCAATATCTTTTCTTCTTCTGATGCTTTAGCATTTCCTCTTTGTGCTGCTGGCATTTCTAGGCCATTGTTCAGGCTTCTGTGATGATGCTTTAATTATTAGCATTACTGAACATGATTTCTATTACCACTTTTACTCTGACAATCTCAGGGTCCCTAATTATACTATCTGTTGATTCACTGGAAATCTTTATAGAACTGTCATTCAGATTTTCTCCAAAGATTATAAATATAGGTGATTGGGTTAGGGTTACCCAGGGATTATATCCTTATTTTATGGTATCTATGTTACCTTGGTAGGTTGCCAGCCACTTTATATTTGAAATCTAACATTCAGTTCCACTTGTAATAGGAGTTTGGCATTCTTGTACTATTTCTTCTATTCTAGGTTCCTGATAGATACCGTTTATACTCGTTTATAAACCGAATATTTTTGGTAAAAAAGTGACACATAAGGGTTGGCTTATAAATGGGTCTACGCCAAAATATGATGATTTAAAACTCTATGGAATCATTGAATTGAATATCTAATACGTTGTCATTTTGTTTACCTGGAGCGTCTGCAGGCATGGAGCCCCTCAACTCCCTGTGGCCGCGGTTCGGCATGGAGCCCCTCAGCTCCCTGTGGCTGCGGTTCGCCGTTCCCAGCCAATGGGAGCTGCAGGACCGCAGCTCCCATTGGCTGGGAATGGCGAACCACGGCCACAGGGAGCTGAGGGGCTCCATGCCTGCAGATGCTCCAAGTAAACAAAACGTCCTGACCCACCAGTGGCTTACCCTGACAGCCGGGAGCCAAAGTTTGCCAGCCCCTGAAATATAGGGTCGGCTTATGAAGGGGTCATACAGTTTTTTGCTATTTTTACCCAACCATCTTGGGGGGTCGGCTTATAAATGAACGGGCTAATGAACGAGTATATACGGTACTTCTTTTGTGAATCCTACAGGTTTATTTGTCTTTAGCTCAAGAAGCTTGTTAGATGTTGTCACTAAGATTTTTATTTTCTGCCCATAAATCTCTGAACTGATGATCCTAGAAAATCATTTTGTGAGGTGTGCTGAAATACTAAATAAGTACTAAATATGGATTTGTTGATCTCAACAGAACTTTTACAGTGAAATTCTTTGCTATTTGCATTGACCTTTCTGCTAACATATTTAATTATGAATACTAAGATCTTGATAAAGGTGTGCTTCAACTGATTGGTCAAAGAGATTTGCCAGAATGAACTACTCATAAATTGAGGACCATTAGCTTTTGTTAATTTGTCTGGAATCCCTTTGAGAGAAAACTGTGATCTCCTGTGGTATCAGTGGTTCTTTTGCATTCTATATCCTGTATTTACTGCAGAGTCCACCCTTGGATGCTTTATTGTTGATGGCGTGATTTGTGTCTGGCCAGAATAGAGCATTTCAGGCTGTGTTTCTTACACTTCTCAGTATCCACATGGGCCTTGTGGATTATGCTTAGCATTCCAACCTCATGCTGTGTGGCATTATGACATTATGTCCAATGTTGATAATCCCATCATATTCAGTAATCCACTGGGTTTTTAAGAACTTTTTTTGTCAGCACAATGGAATCCTATATAAGAGGTTTAATATTTCTCTCACAGGGTTTGTCCAAGCTCTTCCATTATTGTGGTAATTCTAAAGAGCCCCCATGCATATCTCATTTTCATTTACATTCTCTATTTCTGATTACCTTTTTTGCAATTGCAGCCACAAACTGGTTTCTGATACCGTAAAACCTGTCCAGAGCGACCACTCATGGGAGTTAGCAAAAGTGGTCGCTTGTAAGAGGTGGTCTCTCTTCAAAGGTTTGCACACTGGAGAGGATTGGTGTTCCATGGCCTGTGCAAGTAGTTACTGATGACAGATGGTTTCTCTTCCGACGTGGTCACGTTTACAAAAGCATGTTGTTATGGGAAGTGTTGCACACAGGTCATTGATGGATGTGTAAGCCTGTGATGTCCCCTCTACTCCAAACAAAGCTGTGCTTTCATAGAATCCATATAAAATCACCTCTCCTTGAGGTCTGGCTTGTTAACAAAATGCTAATTCCAAAACTACATCCATGAAACTCCAGACAAAGCCTTTGTCTCAGGTTTCAATCCCCCTATTTCTCCTAGTCTAAGGCATCTTCCCTGATTTTCCTGCACTTGGGGTTCCTTCTCTCAGGAGCCCAAACATAAATTTGTCTCTGCCTGAGGGCCACACCCACCTTCTTTATAGCTGAACCAGTGAGTCGGCAAAATCCACTTAACACTTTCCAGCAAGATGATGACCTGCTTATATGTTGTGGTTTTTCTTCAAGTGCTGGTCCCTATGTGTATTCCACTGTGGGGTACTGTCAACACATGTGGGTGTGGCCTATGTAGGGGTCTAAGCTTCTCTTAAATGGCCCTCTTCACTTTGTTTCCAATCTGATCAGTTCCTGAACGCACACCTTAAACTGAGTCTATCAGCCCTTGAATTCCAGAGTTGCAATCTCCTTCTGCTTCCCGGTTGCTTTCTCAGAGGCAGCCTGGTGCAGGGTTGTAGTCCCTTTGCTGTATCAAGTCTCCCTCTCCCGCTCTGTTCTCTCCCCTTTATAGCAGGTCTTGTTTTCTCTGTTGGCCACAGCTGTGGGTGCCTGTTTTAAGGATTGGCAGTTCTGGCAGCTGTGTGGAGGTGTGATCAAGTTGCTTGCTTGTAAGCAGGAAAGACTCTCCTCTCCCTTCTGCCTATGCTCAGTATGGGGTTTGTAAACCCCTTTATAGGTACACATATGCTCCATAGGCCTGGGGTCAGAAGGATCTTGCAAGCAGTGTCTGTTGGTCCACACCTATGCCCTTATCTCCGCATGCATCATACCTAGGGCATAAAGGGTGGTGCAGAACACCGGCCTTTCCAGTTCCTATTTACCTCTACATGGTTTGAGAGAGAATCCGCCAGTGTCTGGAGCTGATTCTTTCTCCTCATTTAATAAATATTTTTTTAAAAATTCTTAACGTTTGTATATAGTTTTGTAGAGTTTTATCAGAATAGTTAGTTGAGGGTATCCTTACTGCAGGTAATTCTCCCTGCCTCCCTGGTGCAGGGTTTAGATTTGTGCCCCAGTTATCAGGGTTTGAAAACTGCATCTTCTGTCCTTGTTCCTTTCCAATCAGTGGTGACCACAAATGCTGCTTTTGCTGCCTCGGAGATTCCTGAATCTCCTCCATGTGCAGTATCTACTGCTCTTTTCCCAGCTGTACCCAGCAGGCGTGAGAACCCTGTTTAGAAACACCAAATCCTCATTAGGAAGACTGAGACCATCAGGCATCAGGGACTCTGAAAGAAATCCACCCCCATCTCCTGTGCTAGCAACAGTATGGACTTCACCACTGATGAAAATGGACCCAACTTTTTCATTTTCGGAGGAATTGGATGTACTGGAAGATAGGTCCATCAATGGTATTAGCCAGGATGGGCAGGGATGGTGTCTCTAGCCTCTGTTTGCCAGAAGCTGTGTATGGACAACAGGGGATAGATCACTTGATGATTGTTCTGTTCATTCCCTCTGAAGCACCGGGCATTGTATCCTGTTTGAAGACAGGATACTGGGCTAGATGGACATTTGCTCTGACTCAGTGTGGCCATTCTTATGTTCTAAGTTTCCTGCAAATGTCAACCCGTCTGCCTTGAATCAGACCATATACTCTCCTTTGTTTCCTTTGTTTTTCCCAAAGCCTCACATCTCTGATGAACGAAGTCTCTTCTGTTCCCTTTGTGTGAGATGTGCATTAGCTTTTTTACCTGCAAAAAAGGAAAATGATCAGAAAGTCACTGACATTATTCATTGCTGTAGCGGAACAAATGAGAGGACAACCTTCATCCCGTCAGAGGACCTCTAAGTGCTGTATCCCACTTTATTAGTCAGTGCATCACCACCACACAGGGCGAGAGCTCACCCCGCCTGAGCAAAAGCAGCCTCGGTAGCCTCACTTCATGAGTGGCCTTACTTGACATTGGCAGAGCAGCAATGTGGAGCTCTATTCATATGTTCACGAGGCGCTACACCCAAGTTCAAGCCTCCAGAGATGATGCATTCTTTAGGGTGGCGATCCTATATGCATCTATCTTGCCTGCTCCTTCACACCCTCCTTCTTACCTGAGTGCTGCTTGTCAGTCACCAATGTAGGGACAAGCACTCAAAGAAGAAAGGGAAGTTACTTAACCTATTGTTACTGGAGTCTTCGAGATGTGTGGTCCCTATCTGTATTCCATTAGCTGCCCCTCTTTCCCCTCTGTTTCAGATCTTTAAATGATTTGTGGTAGAGAAGGAACTAGAGAGGTGGTCAGTCTGCACCATCTCTTACCTTCTCTTGAAGGAGGAGAGCAAGAGTGCAGGTGCAGACCGATGGACACTGCTTGGAAAATTCTTCTGGACCCTGGTGCATGGTGCACATGCGTATCCCACAGTGAAATACAGATAGAGACCACACATCTCAAGAACTTGTTCCAATAAGGTAAGTAACTTCAGGCAAGCATCATTAGCCTGTTACAGGACCTCAGATTTAAAAACACAGAGGACAGAAACCACTGGAGGCAAAGAATAATTAATTAAGTGCCTGCAGAAGGATCCTGGTTCAAATGCTGGGCAGCATCATGCTGTAAAAAGGAGCATGTGCAACAGGGTCTGGTGCTATGGCTGTGGTGGAGACAGCCTGGAAGACTGTCAGGATTTTCCAAAAGCTACAAGAAGAGTCAACCAAAACTATGGCCACAGAGAGGGTTGATGGATATCTGCCAGCTACCATTGTTTTGTCTGCCCATAAAGACACTTCTCTGTATTGACAGGTAAAGAGAGATATGTGGCCAGCACTGTTTCATGTAGCTATTTAACATGTAAGCTGTCTCCCCTTAAGTGTTTACTTCAACTGTCTTTTTAGCACATAAGGTGCTTTATTCAGTTACAGCCATACCTCTCTCCCCACAGGCGCTGTCTTCATTAAAATGCACACATGCCTGAATCCATGTGATTACTAAAGCTAGGCCATTCAGCTGGTGCTAGTGGTGTTGAAGAACAGGACATGGAGGAGAAGGATAATATGAAGAAACACTTCGAGCACGAATAACAAATATGCTGCATCTTGTTCAGCCCCATGCAGGAAACCTGTCAGCGATTGCTTTATGTACACACAGCAGACACTGTATTTTTTGGTCACCATTTCAGTTCATGTAGTAAGTGGGGGCCAAAGAGAAAAAGAGAGAGAGAGAGCGCCTCAGTGGTCAGGAGTTGATTCCACTTGGCAGACAGACAGTACCAAAGACAACTTAGAACTAGGGTCAACAGCTGTTTCTGTCTTACTTTTTTCTGGCTCATTTGATTGTACTGCAGTTGATTTCCCCTTTTTCTGCATATGAGATCAGCAAAGGGGAGGCTGGGAGTGATTCCATTTTCCAGTTTACTGTTTGTTTATCCATTATCCTCATTATATTTTCCTTTGTATGCCTTTGCATAGTCCCTTGAACATCTGCACACTGACTTATGAGGCCAAGCCACAGTGAGACTGCTGCTAAAGTGGACTCTGCTCTGGAAGAAAGATGAGGCTATAACACTTTGTAAACATGGTGATGATGACATTAAAAGAGCTATAGTTTAATTTATGGGCCTTAGTTTATATTTCAACATTGTTGTCCTTCAGCACCAGCATGCTGGGTATAAGATGCCGTTGATGTGACATCCAGTATTTGTGAGACAGATGTTGATGCTGTTCTGTTTCTGATCCTGTTGCTGTTGTCAGAGATCTATAATTTAATTTGTTGACCTCAAGTTGTGTTCAAAGATGTGGTCAAAGACGTGGTCATCTTGTTACTCCACAGCTATGAAACAACTGTGCTTTACATCATTCTACTACAAAAACACAAACAAGGATAGGGGGTCGGATTATAACGAGGAACTGGTCAACATCAATTAACAGGAACAAATGAAAGGAATTACCTTCCATTTGTCTCTTTGGAAGTTTTGCCCTACAAGACCCTGAAAACAAGATTACAAGGTCCATTAGAAGAATATATTTCTCCAGCCATCTGATATCTATAACTCTTTATGAACAAGTTCTTGTTTGTTTGTTAGGCTGTGTTGGAATACACGGACCACATTAGAGCAATCCACAACAAAGAAACACCTTTCAGAATAAATGGCAAAAGAGCATACGTTATCCTTAGGCTAACAGGTAATCAGCTTAACTGAGAAGTAGTGTAATATAGGCATTGTGGGGGTATGCTGCTGTTGATCATTTAGCTACACACTCCTCCTATAGCATCACTGTGTTGGTATAATGCCCTTGCATGTTGAAAAGTGTTGTCTTTACAATGGAATATTAGCACTTCATTGGTGGTGTACTTAGTACCTTAGGTATCACTGAAACAATAGTCTAGGATTAGAATTTTTCTAAAGATTCAGGGCTGTCTTCATTCTGATTAATTCTATAATCATAGTTTATTATCTGATAATTATAGGTCATGGTGTGAATATGTCCCATCTCCCACTGAGAAGGCAGGTTGATTTTTCTAAAACTACTATAGGTTTAGCAGCTAGACAAAGCAAAGGGTGGATGTAGTATCTTGATTCAGTGTGGCATACAATTTAAATGTACAATCATGATTCTAAATAAGAGAAGGAGGATAGATTTTAATGACATGTCACATACTGTACCATATGTTTTTCAACTCACAGTACCATATGGGGGAGTGATGTCCCTTTTCGTGATTAAACAAAAAAACTACGATTGTGTTTCTTTTTCTTGCAGATCACCAGAAATTGGAAAGGGAAGCTAGAATCTGTCGCCTTTTGAAACACCCTAATATTGGTAAGAAAATTTAATCCCTTTATATGGTGTGTGTCAGTACAGAAATTAAGAGAAAATACAGAATAGCTTCATAGAGATAGAAAGTTGGGGAAAGTTAAAGGAAACACCTGGCAAGAGAAGGTTCCTTTGTACAGTGGAGTTCCTTCCAAACTCATAATGCTCCCCTGAGATGTGATGTCCTATGGGGCGGTCACCTCCAGCCATCCATACTGACTTCATCTCCTTGAGCTCATGTTTGGTGTTTTTGTGATTTGTGTCCCTTTGTTGAAGATGTATATAGAAGAGTAAAACCCTTCCTCTCCTCACCGTTGTGTCCCTGCATTCAAGCATTCACAATAGAGGCTGACAAAGATTTTGATTTGGGTTGCTTGTTGTCTCTAAACTGTAAACCAATTGGAACTGATGATAACTTTGTCGGCCATGAAGAATCACACTCTGAGGATACTGAGACACTAGTTTATCTGCTAGCAGTCTCAGTGCACATCTATGAATATATACTTCACCTGAGCCAACTTTAGGCTACCTGAGTAGCCCAGCAGCAAAAGTATGATTTTGTCTCATACTCAGTAATGTCTCCTCCCCATTAATGGCAATGACAAAGTGTAAAAAACAAAACAAAACACATGAACAAAAAACTCAAAAACCACAGCTCAAAATGGAGATTGGAATCACTCAGAAATCTCTATCAAAATTTCAAACACTTTGTGTTTTCCCCGGAGAGCTCAAAACACTGTCACAACCAAAAAACAGGAAGTTCAAAGACACAGAGACAGGAGGAGCCTTGCAACTCCCTTGAACATTTTCAACCTTTTTAAAATATTTGGTTAGACAGTTTGTTGCTTCTTTACTGTTCCCAAACCAGTTTGCCCATCCCTTCCTATAGTAAAGCAATGTTGAGACCAAGGAAGATGATTAAGAAGAAAATCTAAACAGTAATTGCTATGAATTGGTAAGAGTTAAAATCCACAAAGGACTGTTGAAATACATGACTGCATGTGATTAAATTCCTTTGGTCCATTGAATAGTTTGAACCAATATTATTATTATTATTATTGTGTGCTGTCCAGCTGTTCTATTAGGGTTATTATAGCAAGCAAACATACAGCTTGAAAACACAGAAGGGTTGTAGTTGTTGAGGAGACATTGTTGATGTTCAATAAGATGGCACAGAGGAAATGCCTTGCTGTGCAACCTACTCTGAAATAGGTAATTCAGTCAATGACTCACACAATAGAGTACACTTTTTCTTCTAATTGGCTGTTCAGTTTCAGAAGGAATATCAGGATTCAGAATCTTATGAGAGAGGCTGTTTGTTTTCATGCTGTAGAATCTCCATGAACACTATCAAGTCACTGAAATGTATCTACTCCCCTTTCCCTATAATAGAATATCCTGCTGAGCATGGAAAGTGTGTGACTGCCAGAGAACTAGTTTTATATCCATCCTAAAAGCTCTCAAGTATTAAAGTACCTTGTTTGTACAGCTGAGTGAAGAAGTTTGCTTTTAGGTCTGGTCTCTATCTTGGAGTAAGAACAGAGAGGTAGTTTCAAGAGTAGAAAAAAATCCTGTACATTTACAAAGACTCTGATTTTCAAAAGTGGGAGCCTAAAATTAGGCTTCTAAATCCACATTTAGACACCTAAACTAGAGGTTTGCACACTTCATTGTTAAAGCAGGCCAAACTGTAAACCCAGCTCTACCCCATGTCCCCTCCCCATAGGTATTTTGAGTACCTGTTTGGCGAGAGGCCTGACTAATGGGAGAGAGAGCCCGTCTGGGGGGACTGGCCAAAAATGGGAAGGGGTGAGGGATCATGTGAGGGTCAAGCAGACTGGAGTGGGGTGAGGATTTTCTGGTTTTCCACTTTTCACCAAAATCAATAGGATTCTGCCCAATGAAGCCTAGAATATTCCATGAAATTTTGGAATTGATCAGATAAAGAGTTCAAAAGTTATTGTACTACATGGAGACAGAAAGGCCATCAAGTTGGAAACAAGGCCTTTCTTCCCTTGACAGATACACAACCTCATTCTCATATGTGCTTAGCTGCCAGCAGCTCCCATGGACGTCAGTCTCTGGGGAGCTGTTCAAATCTTTCGCAAATCAGGGCACTTATTTGGGTGCCTAAATGGAGAACTAGGAGCCTAACTTTAGGGTCCCACTTTTGAAAACTTAGGTGCAAAGTTTTCTGAAATCATAATATGTGGAAATCCTTTTTTGTGCTCCTGCTTTTTTGGTTTAGCAACTGTTGATTTAAACATTGTTGTCCACATTACTTAAAAGTAAAATTAAATACTTTAAAATGCTGTGAATAATGTTACAATGCAAATGAAAGGTGGGCGTTTCAAAGGCATCTGAAGGACTTGGACATCCAAGTCCCATGGACTTTCAATGTGTGCCTTACTCCTTAGGTAGTTTTGAAAATCCCATTCAAAGATGTAATGTGGATGTGACAAACAGACACTGTAAAATTGGAGAAGTTTCACTTGCATTTATATTGGCAGCCAATCTTGCTTTTGGGCCTATTATTGACTGAGGTGGGATTTCCAAAAATGCTCAATGTTAGCCTTATTCTGGTCCAATTGAAGTTAGTGGTAAAACTTCAGTGGAAAGCAGAGTTAGATTAGTGCTGAGTGCATGATCTTGTAAGTTAGACTAGATTTATGTCCATAACTGAATATGTAACTGAAGCTGTATCAGTTTAGAACATAAAAAGATATGTTAATGAGGTATAACAACATATATATTGTATGTATGTATGCTAGACTGAATCTTTTCATTTAAAAGGAAAAACTGCTGCCCTATGTACTTATAAATATAAACTCTAGTGGGCAACAGTACCTTCAACCTATAGCTTTGGACATTACAGCATATTACCAATGAAGTTCTTATAAACAATATAAAAATTCAGTCTAAACACTTTTACTCCTAAAATTCTCTCTTGATCAGCAAGAGTATGTGATAGTATCACAATAAAATTTAATTTCTGAAAATGTTTACAGAACTTATTTTTAGCAAGGTTTGTTATAACTATGAAATATGGTAGTCGTGTGTTAAAATTTACATATGGCAAGGGGTATATTGATCAGTATGAATACATTTTTTTTTTTTATGAGCGCAAGCCCATTTAATCTGTGAAGGACTATGGGTATATTAAATTTATATTTTCTTCTGCACTTCATTTTTCTCTGTGAGTGATGTACAGATCATGAATTGATTGTAGCCTAGAAAATAATGGATTCTTTTGAAAAGAAAGTCATTGCTACCATAAAAATCTAAATTAAGGTGCTGAAATGGTTCTTGAAAATGCAATCTGCAGAGAAAAGCAAACATCTATTTTAATTTATTATTTTCCTTCTCATAAGACTACAAACGTTTTTTGTTGTTGTTGTTGTTTTACTTAGGTTGGTGTTTCATAACTTGCAGTTTTTCTGTGAGATAATTTATGTCTCTGTCTTTCCCTAGTTAGAATTAAATCATCCTTTCTCTTCTCTTTCAGTCCTGAGTAAGTGAGTGGTCTGGTTTTACAGCCTCAAAACTTAAAAACATCAAGAAACAGTTCAGAACAAAAATCCCTTTTATTTTTTTAAAGTTGCTTTTGCCTGTTATTAAGTGACAGTAACTGAAGTGCCATTTTTTATTGTTCATAGTTCATTTGATTAAATCTCCCTTCTGAAATTGAACTTTTTGTCATAAATGTCAGCATTTGATTTTATTTTTCTAAAACAATTTCTAGACTATATTAAAGTCTGTACATTATTATCTTTCATATTTGTGAGCAAAGCCTTACTGATTTATTTTCTGACCAGATATATGTTTAAAAAAAAAAAAAAAAAAAAACAACGCCCTTCTTAATTGCCTTTCATATTTTTTCTTTATAATCAGATCAAAACAACAGTGTGTTGATAAAGCAGCCTTTAAAATTCCAGCCTAACCCTAACCCTAGAAATACATTGATCATTTTTTTAAATAGAAACAAATGATATTTCTCTTAAAAGGGGACTGATGCAGGAAACCAAAATGTAGACCACTGGCAACATATGAGAGAGCCTTTATTTTTTGCTTATGTCTTTCCACAAAAAATAATTACTGGTGTCGAACCTTTGTAGGAGCACTTAATTGTCCTACATTACACTTCCAAGCAGATGTTCACCAGGAAGCTATCTGGACAAGCCTATTAATTAATTTAAATTCTGTGGCAATAGAGAAGTGTCTAGAACACGGTTTCTCAAACGTCACTGCACCACGACCCCCTTCTGACAACTACAATTACTAGAAAACCCCAGAAAGGGGGACCGAAGCCTGAGCATCCCCGCCATGGGGGGGTGCCGAAGCTTGAGGGCTTCAGCCGTGCGTGGTGGGGCTTGGACTTTGGCTTCAGCCCCAGGCCCAAGTAAGTTTAACGACAGCCCTGGTGACCCCATTAAAATGGGGTTGCGACCCACTTTGGGGTCCCGACCCACAGTTTGAGAACCGCTGATCTAGAATTAAACTTCTTCCTCATCAACTTAAATATGTAGTTTAGATTTCCTGAAAATGTGCGTCTCCCCTGCCTCTACTTGAGGCTGTGTTCATATAAGGATCTTCTCTGGCTATGAACAGGAGCTACATCTGAGCACTCCACTGCTGCTGACATCCCGATCTATTCATTGCACAGCTAGCAGTATCTGTTCTTCTTCAAGTGCTGGTCCCTATGTGTATTCCACTGTAGGTAGGCATGCGCTCAATGCATCTGGAGCTGGAGAATTTTGGAAGTAGTGCCCGTTGGTCCACACGTGCCCTCAGTCTCCTTGTGCATCTGACTGAGGAGATAAAGAGTGGGTTGGACCAACTACCTCTCCAGTTCCTTCTCGAGTCTGGGTCAGAACCTCCAGTGTCCAAAGCTTCATCTTTATTCCTTTATCTGGTAAATAGTTTTAGAAATATTATGTTCTGATGCAGTACAGAGCATCTTTTCAGGGAAGGATTCCACTAGAAAATACTATTTTGCCAAGTGAAGACATTTTTCTGTATGGGCAATCAAAGACCTATAGCCCCATCAGTTCTCTTATTTTGGACTATACTCTTTCCTGAAAGATAGCAGGCTTGTCCATGAGCTCCTTATATGTCCACTTGGCTGCAATCAGTGCATACCATTCACCTTAAGAGGGTTACTCAATCTTCACACACTCACTAACAGATTTTGGAAAGGCCTAATCGGAACCTTTCTGCCAATAAAAAAGCAAGCTCCTCAATGGGACTTAAATTTTATTATGTTGGTACTCACTATGCCTCCCTTTGTACCATTAGCTTCTTGCTCCATGTCTCTCCTATCCATGAAAATTGCATTCCTGATAACCATCATCTCAGCCAAGAGCTTGGAGTGCTGACGGAGGATCTTCCTTAGACTATATTCCATAGGGACAAAGTTTCATTATATGTGCACCCTCAATTCACCTCTACTGTAGTTTCAGAGTTTGACCTAAACCAGTGTTTATCTGGGTTTTTGCAAAAATGTCACCCATCCTCAAAAGAAAGGAGGCACCATTCCTTTAGTATTCAACAAGCTTTTTGGCGTTTTACCTGTACAGAACAAAACCTATCAGAAAGTCTCCCGGGCTATTTGTCGCCATAATGGAAAGAATTCAGGGTCAGGCTATATCCTCTCAAAGAATCTCAATATGGATTTTGAGCTGTATTTTGCTCTGCTATCAGATGTTTAATCTTCCTCCCCCTCATGGGGTAAGGGCTCATTCCATGAGGGTGCAAGCTACGTGTATGGCATCGCTTCAAGAAGTGCCTCTACTTGATATTGGCAAAGCAGCTGTGAAGTTCTATCTACACATTTGCAAGGTATTATGCTTTAGTTCAGGACCATATCACTGATGCATCCTTTGGAATGGCCTTCCTTCATTCGGCTCTGCCACCTGCATCCTTGTACCCTATTCCTACATGAGTACTGCTTGTCAGTCACCCACAGTGGAATATACATAGTGACCAGCACTCAAAGAAGAGGAAGTTACTTACCTTATAGTAACCTGAGGTTCTTCAAGATATAGTCTGTATGTGTATTCTACTACCTGCCCTCCTTCCCCTCTGCTTTGGATCATCTTTTGGTTTACAGCAGAGTAGGAAATGGAGAGGCAGTGTTTCCACCCCAACCTTTATCTCCTCGGTCAGGGCACAAGGTGAGCCAAGTCACATGTGCGGACCAGTGGACACTGCTTTCAGAATTCTCAGGCTCCAGGCTCATAGAGCACATGCATATCCACAGTGGAATACAGCTAGGAATCACACATCTCGAAGAACCTCCAGTTACTGTACTTTAAGGTAAGTAACTTCCTATTCTTTGGGGCTCTGAGCCCCTTCTCCCCCACCAGTCCACCAAAGATACTCTTTGGTGCTTCAGTGTCCTCTACTCCCCTCTATAGCTGCTCTTTTAGGGCTCCAGGTTCCTTCTATCCTCTTGTCCCCTACCCCACCACATCATTTTAAGGGCTCCAGGCCTCCCTTACAGTGTCTTGCAGAAGAAAATCTAGGCAAACACACAGATAAAGGGTTAATGCTCTTTTATTAGCAGAGCTCCAGCAGTGTGCTTTATACATGAATAGGTTGTACACTAGACTAATTTATAGCAGTGCTGGGTTTCTCACCACAATATGATGGCCTGAGTCAACACATCCTGGTGAATGTAAAGTGACTTTAATGAGTAGCTCAGATATCTGGCCTCAAAAGGTTGAGGGTTCTACTAACTAGCTGAGTGTGCTATAGACCGCCGGGATCGACCCAGGATATGGATAAGGAACTATTTAATGTGTTTAGAGAAGTAATTACTAATAGAAACTGTGTAATTATGGGGGACTTTAACTTCCCAGATATAGATTGGGGCACAAACGCTAGTAGTAATAATAGGGCTCAGATGTTCCTAGATGTGCTTGCTGATCAATTCCTTCATCAAGTGGTAGCTGAACCGAAGAGGGGGGAGGCCATTTTAGATTTGATTCTGGTAAGTAGTGAGGACCTCGTTGAGGAAGTGGTAGTGGGGGACAATTTGGGCTCCAGTGATCATGAGCTAATTCGGTTTAAAATACATGGGAGGAGTAACAGAATTAAGTCAAAGACTAGGGTTTATAATTTTAAAAAGGCCAATTTTAACAAATTAAGGGGACTGGTAAGGGAAGTGGATTGGGCAAACGTATTAATGGATCTAAAGGCAGAAGAAGCCTGGGATTACTTCAAGTTAAAGATGCATGAGCTGTCGGAGGCCTGCATTCCAAAAAAGGGAAAAAGATTACAAAGCAGGAGATTTAGACCGAGCTGGATGAGCGACCGACTCAAAGGGGCGATTAGGAAAAAACAGAAAGCGTACAAAGAGTGGAAGAGGGGAGGGATTAGTAAAGAAACTTACCTTAGCGAAGTCAGAGAATGTAGAGATAGAGTGAGAAAGGCCAAAGGCCGTGTAGAGTTGGACCTAGCGAGGGGAATTAAAAGCAATAGTAAGAGGTTTTACAGCCATATAAATAGGAAGAAAGCAAAGAAAGAAGAAGTGGGACCGCTGAAGACTATTGCCGGAGAGGAGATTAAAGACAATCTAGGCATGGCGCAATATCTCAATGAATATTTTGCATCGGTGTTTAATGAGGCCAATGAAGGTATTAGGGATACTAGCACCACTACAGAGGGGCATTCAGGATGGGGGATTACCGTATCCGAGGTAGAAACAAAACTTGAATGCCTTAAGGGGGCTAAGTCGGGAGGACCGGACGATCTTCATCCGAGAATATTGAAGGAATTGGCGCGGGAAATAGCAGGCCCATTAGCGATAATATTTAATGAATCTGTAAACTCGGGGGTGGTCCCGTTAGACTGGAGAATAGCTAATGTGGTTCCTATTTTCAAGAAAGGGAAAAAAAGTGATCCGGGTAACTACAGGCCTGTTAGTTTAACATCTGTAGTGTGCAAGGTATTAGAGAAAATTCTGAAAGAGAAACTAGTTGAGGACCTGGAGGTTAGTGGCAATTGCGATAAATTACAACATGGTTTTACGAAGGGCAGATCGTGCCAAACGAATCTGATCTCCTTCTTTGAGAAAGTAACGGATTTATTAGATAAGGGAAATGCGGTGGACCTAATATACCTGGATTTCAGTAAAGCGTTTGA
This sequence comes from Trachemys scripta elegans, assembly GCF_013100865.1. NCBI lineage: Eukaryota > Metazoa > Chordata > Testudines > Emydidae > Trachemys > Trachemys scripta. The sequence continues at coordinate 34,824,738 of NC_048302.1, read as the reverse complement.
TACTGTACCCCATGAGGAATTATTGGTTAAACTGAAAAACATGGGGATCGATCTGAAAATCCAGAGGTGGATAAGGAATTGGTTAATGGGGAGAATGCAGCGGGTCGTATTAAAGGGTGAACTGTCAGGTTGGAGGGAGGTTACTAGTGGAGTGCCTCAAGGTTCGGTTTTGGGACCCATTTTATTTAATCTATTTATAACTGACCTCGGAACCGATTGCAGGAGTGGGCTGATAAAGTTTGCGGATGATACGAAGGTGGGAGGCGTTGTAAATTCGGAGGAGGATAGGGATATCCTGCAGGGAGACTTGAACGAGCTTGTGAATTGGAGTATCAGGAATAGGATGAAATTTAATAGTAAAAAGTGTAAGGTGATGCATTTGGGGATGACTAATAAAAATTTTAGTTACAAGATGGGGACGCATTGGTTAGAAGTAACGGAAGAGGAGAAGGACCTAGGGGTCCTAGTAGACCGCAGGATGACTATGAGTCGACAATGCGACGTGGCGGTGAAAAAAGCCAATGCTGTCTTGGGATGCATTAGGCGAGGTATATCTAGTAGGGATAAGGAGGTCCTGCTTCCGTTGTACAAGGCGCTGGTGAGACCTCATTTGGAGTACTGTGTGCAGTTCTGGTCTCCCATGTTTAAAAAAGATGAACTCAAACTGGAACGGGTGCAGAGAAGGGCCACTAGGATGATCAGAGGAATGGAAAACCTGTCGTATGAAAAGAGACTAGAGGAGCTTGGGTTGTTTAGTCTGACAAAGCGAAGGCTGAGGGGGGATATGATTGCTATCTTTAAATATATTAGAGGGATTAATACGAGGGAGGGAGAAGAATTATTCCAGCTTAGTACTAATGTGGATACGAGAACGAATGGATATAAACTGGCCGTGGCGAGGTTCAGGCTTGAAATTAGACGAAGGTTTCTGACCGTCAGAGGGGTGAAATATTGGAACGGCCTTCCGAGGGAAACGGTGGGGGCGACGGACCTGTCTGGTTTTAAGATTAAGTTAGATAAATTTATGGAGGGAATGGTTTAATGGTAAAACATAGTAGTCAAGGAAAACCAAGAAATGGTAGGTAAATTGTATAATGGCTGACAGGGGTCAGGCTGGAGACTCTTGCCTATATGCTCGGGGTCTTACTGATCGCCATATTTGGGGTCGGGAAGGAATTTTCCTCCAGGGCAGATTGGCTGAGCCTCTGGAGGTTTTTCGCCTTCCTCCGCAGCATAGGGCAGGGATCTCTAGCAGGAGGGTTTCTGCCGATTGAAGTCACCTAAAACAGGATTGGGGACTTCAACAGCAGAGTCCAGGGAAGGGGTAGGGACGGTTTTATGGCCTGCAGCATGCAGGGGGTCAGACCAGATGATCATAATGGTCCCTTCTGACCTTAAAGTCTATGAGTCTATGAGTAACTCATGGAGATCCCACGCCTCCCCAAACAGTTACTTCTCCCCCTGTAGTGTCCTCACTCTTACTGCAGATGTATTCTTTGTGGAAGGCCCAGAAGCCAAGAACCAGTCGAGTTTCTGCTCTGCAACCAGATCTTTCTGTGATTGCCCTTTTGTGTAGTAACTTAATGAGGACCCCACCTTGCCTCAGAACTTTCTAAAAAAAATAGTCTGGCTGGCAGGCAGGCAGAAAATCTTCCTTTGTGTTCCAGGACATTGGGTCATCAGGACTGTTTGTAAAAACCTAGGACTGTCCTAAACAAATCAGGACTACGCCCTTGTTCAGAAACCTGGCTAGTTTCTGAAACTGCCATATACTGTTTAATCAGCTAACCGCAAGCCAAACCAAGTTGAACAGGACATTGTTTAAAACATTTGCATAACAACAGATCTCTCGTCATTGACCTTTTACTTTGAAATTTCTGTTGTAGATTCAGTTTACACCACAAGATAGTACTTCTAGCCAGACCACATTCTTCTGAAAGTGTTCTGTGTACATGGAGCCAGGGACAAACAGCTTGTGTTGGTGTTCTGCAAAGCAAAAGATTTCCAATTAATATGGCATGAAATTCTTTGGTCTTAAGTAGTAGAAATAAATCCCGACTATGAAAAATATTAATTGGGTGAGAGATATGCTCTTGACATTCAAAATTCTCATGCACATGTGAACCATGAAACTTTTAGTTTAAGGTATAAATTGCCAAGATTTTAAATTTTCAGTGAAGAAAGTCTCAGGCTGGCAGTCTCGCGTTTTTGAAAAAGAAGCAAGCTATAGACGATGATAAATGTAAATGATCTTCAGATTGTTTGGGAGTACTGGTTAGTTTTAGCTGGGATTAAAGCTATGTAATTTTTTTTTTCATATCACTGGCAGTTCTGAAAAACTGAAAAAAAAATATTGGCGAACCAAAAAGTAAAAAAAACAAAAACATGGTTTGGGTCAAATAAAAGATTTAATCTGACCCAAAACAAAACCCTTTGTTTTGATTTTGATTCTTTTAAAATATTTTTATAATAAACTTGAAGGAAATTTTGAAATTGTCATTTTGAATTAAAAAATTAAAATGTCACTTTGAAAATGTGTAAATAAAACAACTCAATATTTTTCAGATTTTTTTTTTCAACTAAGACAACTTGGCAAATTTTACACAAATCTGAGAAATGTTTTGGTCAACTTGAGCCTGCATTTTTATCCAAAATAAGTTTTGGTGGAAACATTTCTCTCAGTGCTAACTGGGATTAATTTAGTAGGGATGATTTTTTTTTTTTTTAACCATATCGATGAAATAAAAAAGTCTATTTTCCAAATCTTTTATTAGGATTCACCTCCAGGTAGAAGAACAGAACGTTATCCACTGAGCCCCACTGGTTATTAGGGATGATTTGTAATATTTATTTACAAATACATCCAAATACAACTTAGATGGGGCTACTATAAGGTGGTGCATAGCTGGCTGGGTAACCGTACTCAGAGAGTAGTTATTAATGGTTCCCAATCCTGCTGGAAAGGTATAACAAGTGGGGTTCCGCAGGGGTCTGTTTTGGGACCGGCTCTGTTCAATATCTTCATCAACGACTTAGATATTGGCATAGAAAGTACGCTTATTAAGTTTGCAGATGATATCAAACTGGGAGGGATTGCAACTGCTTTGGAGGACAGGGTCATAATTCAAAATGATCTGGACAAATTGGAGAAATGGTCTGAGGTAAACAGGATGACGTTTAATAAAGACAAATGCAAAGTGCTCCACTTAGGAAGGAACAATCAGTTTCATGCATACAGAATGGGAAGAGACTGTCTAGGAAGGAGTACGGCAGAAAGGGATCTAAGGGTTATAGTGGACCACAAGCTAAATATGAGTCGTCAGTGTGATGCTGTTGCAAAAAAAGCAAACATGATTCTGGGATGCATTAACAGGTGTGTTGTGAGCAAGACATGAGAAGTCATTCTTCCTCTCTACTCTGCGCTGGTTAGGCCTCAACTGGAGTATTGTGTCCAGTTCTGGGCGCCACATTTCAAGAAAGATGTGGAGAAATTGGAGAGAGTCCAGAGTAGAGCAACAAGAATGATTAAAGGTCTAGAGAACATGACCTATGAAGGAAGGCTGAAAGAATTGGGTTTGTTTAGTTTGGAAAAGAGAAGACTGAGAAGGGACATGATAGCAGTTTTCAGGTATCTAAAACGGTGTCATAAGGAGGAGGGAGAAAACTTGTTCATCTTAGCCTCTAAGGATACAACAAGAAGCAATGGGCTTAACCTACAGCAAGGGAGGTTTAGGTTGGACATTAGGAAAAAGTTCCTAACTGTCAGGGTGGTTAAATACTGGAATAAATTGCCTAGGGAGGTTGTGGAATCTCCATCTCTGGAGATATTTAAGAGTAGGTTAGATAAATGTCTATCAGGGATGGTCTAGACAGTATTTGGTCCTGCCATGAGGGCAGGGGACTGGACTCGATGACCTTTCAAGGTCTCTTCCAGTCCTTGAATCTATGAATCTTTGGTGGGAGTTTCAGGAAAATGAAAGATCAGCAAATAAACAATTATGTTTACTTATCTATCTTCTCATTCTTAAAGTTGGTCCCTTAGGTCATGGTAACAGATGCTCCAGATCATAGTAATAGACACACTGGCTTCCATCTGACACATCTCACAATAACTAACATTCTTCTGTAACAAAGTGGTGAGACCCAGCATCTATTGAAGTCCAGGATGTGGTCGGCGGATGGGCGCAAGCCCACCCGCATCTGAAGACCCCTTCCCCTACTGGACCTAAGATTCAAATAAAGACACAGGACAACTAATGAGTAACAGGGTCAGGAGTGAGGGTCATAGATATTGAATCAGGGATCCAGAACGGGACACTGAGCAGAGAACCCAGGATAGTACCCACTGCTCCTCAAAGGTGTCTAGGAACCAAGCAGACGCTGCCCAGGGGAACTCTGCCCGATGCATGAAACAAGGAACGAACGGAAGTAGGCCCCACATTTGTATGAGAAAACAGGAGCCATTTGTATGAGGAGACAGGAGCAGAGGGCCATGTCCTGTCACATATTCATACAATAAAATGGAGGTATGATTTTTCCTCTGTACAAGAAATGTGTCCCCAACTCTGAAAAGTAGAGCACCCCTACAAATTACATTAGAAAAAAACAATAATACTATAGTATACAGTGCTTTTTATTGTTTGTTACAGCTAGCTAATGTGATTGTAAACTTCCAAGAGACTCTATAATGTAGATTAAAACAGCTGTTTGGGGAAAGCAATTTTTTTATTTTTATATACAGTTTACATTAAAAGCATACCCATTATTGAGCAAAAAGCCCACAAAGGACTTGTGCTGTTTAATGTAACTGTTACATTTTTAGTTGTTGCATATACCGATGCTTCCAATTCTGGAGGAGAATAGGACCTGTAGCGGAAATTCTGAAAGGAGAATAATCTGCTTTTAATAATGAAGACTACGTCTTACCGTTCTATTTTCTGGTCTTTAACCTTTCAGTAAGTGCTGAATTCCCAACCCTTGCTTAGCAATCATAGAGAGCTCAAATCCTGCTGTGCCTCTGATTGCTAATCTGCATCTCCTGAGACATTTGCTGGTATAACACTATGCTGGCACTCAACTCCTTGTTTCTTTTGGTGGTGACTTAGAATCCTGTGGTTCCCTTAATTATTCAGATGTATCTTCATCCTTGTCTGCTCTTTTTAATTTTAATAAGTCTTAGCTTACACATCACAGTAACTAGTTACAGCACAGAACCTGTTAAATGCTGCATGAGGGAAGAAGAAAAATTCATTTATTTTCACCTCATTATGTCCCTTCAATTGAGAATAAAACAATGTTGTGTTGACATTTTTTTTAGGAGATAGACCTTTAATTTTAAATTCAGAATGTCTGTGGCTACAATTTGTATGAAGCTGTGCATAGCACTACATTCAAATACACATTGGTAATGTACAATAAATGTTACGGATTTTGTAAGCTCTACAGCAACTAATAGAAAATATTTGACAGAGATTGACTTTAAAAAAAGGAGCCTAATTCTGATTTTACACTAGCATAAATTAGGAGTAGTTTGACTGAAGTCATCAAGTCTATGTGTAAAACTGATATGAGATATAAATCAGGGTGTGTGTGTGTATGCACACATACACATAATTAGTAGCAAGGTAAATTTTTTTACTTGAAATCTCACATTTCCTTATTTTCTAATTCATTGCAAATAAAACAAGTACAGACGTTAGGAATCAAATGCATTATCCCCCTTCTTCCCTCCATAAAACAAAATCAAACAAGTTATCATCTAGATATATATTGTATATGCTGGTTTCAGGAATATGTGAGAGCATTTCATCTTTTACATGGCAGCTCTAAACCGTGGGCTTTGGGCATCCATGCGATCTAGTTTCACTTCCAGTTGCCTCCTCTTAGTACCAACAGCAATTAGATGGGATGGTCATTTTAGTAATTCTAGATCGCCTTCATTCTAATCAATTAACAAAGTGCTGCATCTTCCGTTATAAATAAGATGGATCATTTTCTTCTGGTGATTTTTTAAAATAATGTAACATGTTAAATTTCCTAGTTAATGTAAAAGACGGTTAAATATGTGGTCAGAATAGTGCAACTGGTGTTTTAATCTGTTACAGCATGCTGTTGAATAGTAAAGTGCAACAAAGGTAAATAAATCAAATGACATAAGCAGCCGCAGTAGTAGCTATCTGTGAACTTAAACACACTGTAATGTGGCTGAGGAGAAGATAAAAAGGTGCATAAGTTGGATCTGCTAGTATGTGAATGGGGCATCATATTCTTCTCATTACCTATGCCTTTACTACAGTCTTTTTTTTTTTTTTTCATACACTGATTGTTGTTATGTGTTTGAGTTCTTTTACCCGTAAGAGTTGCTAGTTAAGGGGTAGAGAATAGAAGGAGGATTTAGGAAGAGGAGGATTTGACTTCAGATTCTTGAGCTAGGAAATTACTTTGGCCAAATGTATTAAACAGTAGCTGTGCCCTTTCCCTTCTGTAATAGCACCTTATAAAGAAGGCAGTAGGAGAAATGGGAGAAGGATCAGGCCCTATCTGAAATGAAAAGATAGTCCATAATAAGAATGTTTTACACTTCTTTTATTTAGTGTCTAGATATTACTGCTTTGAGCAGGGGGTTGGACTAGATGACCTCCTGAGGTCTCTTCCAACCCTGATCTTCTATGATTCTATGAAATCAGGAAAATAATACATTAATTAGATAAATATTTTGAACTGTTTTGTGCTTATCAATTTGTCTGTTATTTTTAACACTGTTCCAACCAAGAATGGTATGCAGTTATGTAGCAATAATGTTGTGCTCTGCCTCTCTCTAATTACTCCTGGGGGTAATGTGTAGTGTGCACAATACAGTAATATCTAGGCACTAAATAAAAGAAATGTAAAACATTCTTATTGTGGACTCTCTTCATTTCAGATAGGGCCTGATCCTTCTCCCATTTACTTAAATAGGAGCAGGATTGGGCCTTTGGATTGCACTCCAAAGGGTTATTCCAGGAAAAAAGTATCTAGGAGGAGACTATGCCACAAGCCATTTATATCCTCTTTTATAGAATGAGGTGTGCCCAAAAAGGGGCATCCTGCCTGTAAATCCAAAAAACCCCACTACGTTATTGTCTTCTTAAATAATATAGAGATTTATGGAGGCCCTTGAAGCCCTCTAGAAAAAAGAAAATGGCCTAGCCTGAGCTCACAACACTTGTGCCCTTAGCTGTCAGCCGCAACATCCCTAGAGATCACCGTCGTGTTCTTAGTGTGGTATAGAAGGTAAGGTGCCCTAAGGTTTGCTACCAACTGTACCTTTTTTTCCCCGGTGCAGCACAATGCATGCTGTGGTCATATGTATCTGATGATAAAATATAAACCCCCATAAACCAAACTTTGGAGGGTTTACACACCTACTTGTAGCTACTTTTAATTTCAGAAACTGTTTTCATAACATTTTTCTCATTTCTGCCTTCTGCAAAGTTGTTTTTTTCTTTCCATAAAGCTAGAGTAAAATTGTATTTCTGTAGCCACTGATTTTAAATGTAAAGTAGACTAATACAGTGTACATAACTATCTTGAAGACCCTGCTGCGGTTGCGTAAAATCAGTAGACTAAGCTCAGTAGACTATGAAAGCTGTTGCACTTCACTTATGATTTGATTTATTGTTTTGTTTACCTGGTATATTCTCTTAAAAAAAACAAAAAACAAAAAAAACCCCTCATACTGCCAATTGCATTGCAGATTTGAGAGTAGTAAAAAATAATTTAGTCCAATATTAACTGCATACTTTCTTAATATGCAAGAAATAAATCTTTACTTTTGAAACCTTGTATGAAGTTTTATTTGAGAACAGTTCATAGTGAATCTCTGACCACATTATACAGACGCGTAGACATCATGGCTCCTAGCTAAACCACAAACATGCAGTTTTCCTCTGGACCTTTTCCTCCAATAACACGGGTCTCTAATACTCCAACTAAAAGGAGATTTTTCTTTCAACTCATTTGGTGTAATGGGTTATGTTTTTGGAGCAGACGGTTCTGAGTACTATATCAGATTGGTACCCAACTGTTGGAGTGAAATCTTATGTACCCCACATGCTCTCCATTAAGATGGAGGACAAGCTGTGCCTAGCTAGCTAGCATGGATGTGTATGAGTGCTATTGGCTTGGATAGAATTGGTGCAGGTCACATATTTGTGACTAAGTTGTCCTCTAGAAGCAGTCCCACAAAAATATATAAGCCCCAGTACTACTTTAAAGATAATGAAGAGTCTCCGCTATCTCAAATGGTAGAGACCTCTGCTTTTTGGAGAAGAAAGCTCTGAGTTCTATTCACTATAAAACTTTAGTGTGGTTTTCTGGGTACCGTGGTGTCTGTATGTATCATTTCATGATTTATTTATGTTTTGTATTAGCTTTCAGTTGCCCTTCTGAAAACAGTGCAGGCACATAAAATCTAGTGAGAAGGAATTTTAAGTGCTGCTTTACCTTCATCAAATCTTTGTTGAGCAAATCTTGCATTCTGCATGCAGCAGGAACAATAGTTAGATTGTTTATAAAATGTTAAGATTGACTGTAATGAACAGACTGTAATGGCACTCATTATTTTGAATGCAGAAGATATGGACTATGGCAAGGAGTTGTTTATGTGCTATGAATTACAAATTTGAAAAATAAATGTCCTACATCAGTCATTTCTCATAATAGATATCCCTGTAAAAGCTTCTGCAGACAAAAATAATTTTGAATGCTGTCTTGTTAATAAAATATACTTTCCTTAAAGGATGCAGAATGGCATTCTTACAATAACTGGACATGAGCAGCTATATCATTTTGAGGTGTTTTATTTAGCACAATCCACTTTTTTGCTAACCAGTGGAAGAGGAGGTGGAAACCAGGAAATACAGAGTCTTGACTACAGCTGTAGCATCCTGGCATTCTTTTCTTTGTTTGTTTGTCAGTGATAATTGTAATGATAAAATATTGTGACATTAATTCTTGCTGGAAGTGTAATTTAATTAGAATTTGTAAACAGAATGCCTGGCGTCTCTGAATGTACTTTTCAACTGATTCACAAATGGCTTTTTTGTGTGTGTGTTTGGAAGTTTACAGTTTATGGAGTAACTTGGTTTTGGTTTGTGCCATTCACAGAACTCCCTTTTTCTCTTTTTAAAAAATTAATATTACCCTTTCAATTAGGCTTTCTGTCCCACAGAGTACACATTTCATAATAGGAATTCATGGGGGATTCTAGTGTGTTTGGGAGCCAGCATATAAAATGGTGGCTCTGGGTATAAAAAAGAAAAATACACAGAAATTAGTGAATGAAGCACAGTGATTTTACTATTATGAAAGTGGAAAAAATATTTCGGAAGGGAATATTTTCCTATGCCAGGTTTTCTCTTTTTCCCACCCTAAAAAGGCTAGGAAATCCATTTAATTATGAAGTGACTTGTATAAATGTAAGTGGAGCTTGTGTTTTGGTTTCTTAAAGGATTTTTGTTTTGCACTCTTGTATTTGCATTAGAATTTAGCATAAGCAAAATAATCTAGCTCTTTTATCTTGGTCTTCAGCTCTGCTATACTCTAGGCTTTTGAACACAAGCCTCCCAATGCCACATAATTGTTGGTAGCAATTTTCTGCATACATAACACATACTTTAGTGGTAATTTTATCTCTATCAAACACAGTAAATTATAATCTACTGTCTTTTTCTTATTTTGAAAAGCTAATCTCACTCATTTGAGGGTAATTGGGTTCAGGGACAGAACTACTAGGAGAAATTTCTGTATTTGGCAAATGACATTGAGACACATTGTTTCTTGAGTACAGTAGGGCTGGCCACGTCAGAACATTAGGATTTAGTTTAACAATCCTAGACAAGTATAGCGACATGAAAGTCAATATCTGCCACTTGACAATTCTGTGCTGCAGCTGTTACCTACAGCTCTGATAGTACAGAGAAGCATATAGAAATACTGGCAGTTTTCAGTTGCAGGAATCACTCTCTTCCTGTTATTGGAGGAGGGTGATTCCTGCTCAAAACTGCCAGTATTTCTAGATTCCCTTCAAAAAGAGGATAACATGGAAGTATTTCCTCTATCATAGGTTGGCAAAATTTCAAATGACTGGTTTATTGGGTGATCCCAATGTGCCAGTTGTCCTGTATCTCTGTCCAGGGCAGTTGATTTAATGCTGTAAACCAGGGGTAGGCAACCTATGGCACGTGAGCTGATTTTCAGTGGCACTCACACTGCCCGGGTCCTGGTCACCGGTCTGGGGGGCTCTGCCTTTTAATTTAATTTTAAATGAAGCTTCTTAAACATTTTAAAAACCTTAGTTATTTTACATACAAAAATAGTTTAGTTATATATTATAGACTTATAGAAAGAGATCTTCTAAAAACGTTAAAATGTATTACTGGCACGCAAAACCTTAAATTAGAGTGAATAAATGAAGACTCGGCACATCACTTCTGAAAGGTTGCCGACCCCTGCTGTAAACTATGATGCCTTATATAAGCAAACAGGTCTATATTACATTTTATGTGAAGTTTCTTTTCAGACTGCTACATTAGGGTTTCTTAATTAAAAATAAACAAAGATGAATTTTGTACTGCATAAATAAATTAATTTTTACTGCTTGTGAAAATTTCCATATGGGACAGCTCTGGAGACCAAAGTTCTTTATTTATACAAAAGTAACCTTACAAGCAGTGTCAGTACAAGCTTTTCCCCAGTGGCCTGCCATTGTGCCCCAGGTCGTCTTCTCGATGGACCACCTCTAGGGAGAAAAAGCATAGTACAGTTTCCATGCCCACTCAGTCTGTGACAAATGTGGTGGTGGTTTTTGTGATGTGGACACCTGTTCACTAGAAACTGCAATACATTTCAAAAAGTCACTAAGCAGTGGTTGGATTTTGAAGACCTCCTGATCCAAGTCTACATTCACACACCAGCAACCATCCTCAGGCTATTTTTTTTTTTTTTTAACAACTAAATGAAAATCATTTACACACGGATGGAACCTCATTGCAAACTACTTCTGAATGCATATCATCTTTCTCATTCTGTTTGGAAGTTGTGCAGGTATAGTAAGTGTTCCTATTTCTGTACTTTCTGAGACAACATTTTTGTGTAACTGAGCTTGTTTCATATACCGCATATAGGGTAATATGGACTCCATGCTTGTAAAACTAAACAGGCTCTTCGAGACTGGCTAATGGAACTCTGTTTCAATAGCTTCACAGGCTGCCTGGGGAGGGCGGGGGGTCTATTTCTAACTTCACCTTGCCCTTTAGCAGTCCCTCTCCTTGAAATATGCCCTTATATTCTGGTTAGAATGCTGGTCAGGTCTCATAATGACTATTCTCCCTCCTTTTTCATGTTGAGGATATACTGGTATCGTACTGTGATTCCATGGCAGCAGGCTCCATGTTCCAGCTGGAATCAAACTGTTTATCAATTAAAGAGCATAGTTACAAATCTGGCAATTTGAATAGCTGGCAGACTTTTGCAGTGCATGAATATTTTGGGTCTTTGGATCTGCCCAAATCCCATAGCAGATATCCTTTTCTTCCTGGGGAAGCTGTGGCATTGGGACATAAAGTGGTTATGTTCCCTACATTTCTTGCATGACAGCTAATTTGATATACATTTTTCTTTGTCTTTCATGCTGCACACTGGACCGTGTATGCCTATATTCTTGGTCAATCTATCTCTGTCCTATTTCCTGGATTGCTTGAGCCAGTGTACTTGTTTTACACTAATGGTTGTCATTGTTTTGGTGCATTTCCTGGACAGCTGAGCTGTCCTTCATATTTGGAGGCATTTCTCTAGGGTTAGATCTGTTTTCTCTACGATAAAATATACTTTCCTTAAAAGATGCAGAATGGCATTCTTATAATAACTGGACATGAGCAGCTATATCATTTTGAGGTGTTTTATTTAGCAGAATCCATTTTTTTGCTAACCAGTGGAAGAGGAGGTGACTATAGCTGTAGCATCCTGGCATTTTTTTCTTTGTTTGTTTGTCAGTGGTAATTGTAATGATAAAATATTGTGATATTAATTCTTGCTGGAATCCTTAATTTGGGAATCTTTAGTGTTTCCAAAATTACATGTGGATGCCAGAATTCCTAGCTCTGTCACGTAAGTATCTATTCTTCCTTCTGCTTCTTGGTTTTGGGTTTTTTAAAAAAAAGTCTCATTCCGTCTGAGATCATAGTATTCATCAGAACCTTTCATCTGCTTTTCCAGTGTTTTGGGCATTATACTTGGCAACAGTATCACACTCGCTTCGTATCCCTTTTTACCAATGAGATAATAAAAAAAACTTTACCTTATTTATCTTATTCCCCTTGATCAGCTCCGTATACAGACTCAATTCTTGCTTCTACCGTTTTCATGCTCATGCAAAGTTTTTGTCTGTAAATCCAGCTTTCTTGGGAATCTGAGTCCCTCCATGCTGCCTGTTTGCTCTGATTCTGAGTGCTACTTTGTTTGCCTGTTAATCACACTCTCCTCCTTGTTATGTGTCTCACTGCTGACCCACTGCCACTATGTTTCTTGTAACGCATCTGGGTAATAATATGAAAGGATTCCATGTTTCTAAAACTAAACTGGCTCTTAATTAAGAGAACTGTGTACAGAGATTCTGAAGCTGCAACTAGCATTTAGGCCTTGTGCATACAGACTGGCTTCTTGGTGCCTTCTTCATACTCTTCTCACCTGCAGCTTCTTCCCTCCAAGATCTATGTAGGTTGCTACAGAGCTAATGAATTTCCAGCCCCCACAGTGAACAGAAGTTAAAATATGATGACAATTTTTCATCACAAGCCTGCAGTTTGTCATCTGTTAGATTAATATGCCTTTCCTGCCCCCATTTTAAAATAAACTCTTTCAGTCACTTGGAATCATCACTCATTTGCACAGTGCCATGCCATAAAAATCAAGTCATTTATAGTTGTCTTTGGTTCTGGGCACTGGTGGCAGAGAATTGTTGTTGATAGTTCATTGATACAGAGGGAACCATGCTGACTCAGGAACTTTCACAGATGGGTCTGAGTCCCAGCCCAATGGGCAGTGCTGGAATGACACCATTATGGAAATATTCCAGCTGACCCACAGTCTTATGTTTTATTAAGTTATTGAATCTGCTTAGATGTCATTTTGATTTTTTCTAGAAACATTTGGTTATCTAGGTTAGTGGAAATTTTCCATTCACTATTTTTGACATTGTTGTATGGCACTTGGCTGCATAGCACTGATAGCTGGAAGTAGGAGACCAAATATAGAAACTATCCTGGTTTTTTTGTTTTTAGTCTCTTAAACCTTTCAAACAGGCATTCTGCTACCTTCGAAGACCTACAGAATATATGCATAAGAGTCTAAGAAATATCATACAGTAAAGGACTATGAAGTAAACCGTTTTTATTGTAGGTATTCTTTACTGGCTAAAGGGAAAGGGGAGCAGAGATTCTGCCCAGTTCAATCTCTACCAAATAACTCTTGCTGGGTAAAGCCACTAATCTTGGGAATCATTGTGTGCTAGTCAAAGTGTTCGCTAGCACCACCTCCTTGTGCAGTTTTGGGTGCTGGGCAGAGATCTTGCCCTGCTGCTTGGACAGAGGAAAGAGGCTCCCTGTTTCTTCATCACTTTCCCCTCCCATTGTGCACTAAAGCAACATTTCTCAAATATGGCCACCAGGGGGTTTCCTTGCAGCCACGACAGTTTCCTGAGTGGTGATGAGGGGAGGGCAAAGCATTGGCCCCTCCCTCCCTGTTCCTCCTGGATGCGTACCCCTGCACCTCTCCTGGAGACAGGTGAGGCACAATGCTGAAGGACCACTTTGAGTTCTCTATTGGGGGGGGGGAATGAGGCTCGGGCTTCAGCTCTGGGGTGGTTGGGAGGTGGGCTCCAGCGGCGGGACTAAGGGAGCCTGGCTGTGCAGACCAGGACTCCAGCCATGGGACTTCAGGCGCCAGCACCTGGTTCTGGCTGCAGGGTTTCGGGTGCTGACCCCCAGCTCTGCCCATACAACCCTGGCCTTGGGCCATAGGGCTTCAGTTCAGGCTCCAACCCCTGGCCACACGACAGCAGGCTCCAATCCCTGTCTCTGGCCATATGATCTGGCCACGCGGCACTGACCCCCGATCCCAGCGGCAGCCTCTGGCCTCAGACACCAACCCACAGCCATGTGCTCCAACCTCCAGTCCTAGCTGCTGGCCCTGGGCACTGATCCTTGGTCCCAGACAAGTGACCGCAGGTGCTGATCCCTGGGCGCATGGCAGCAGGCACCAATCATCGGCCCCGTGTGTGTGCCGATTCCCGGGTGTGTGGCAGTGGATGGTGGCGTCAGCCCCATGGCAGCAAGCACTGACCCTCGGATCCAGCCATGCGGTCCTGGGCTCCAGCAGCCAGCTCCTGGCTCTGGCTGCATGGCGGCAGGCACTAGCCCTGGGCTCCAACTCCCTGCCTCAGCCGTGCAGTTCCTGCTCCAGGTGCATGCACTGACCCCCTCCCCGACTGTGCAGCGTCTGCCCCTAGCTCCGGGCTCTGGCCATCGGTACTGACCACAGCTGCCAACTTTCACGCGGTAAATAAGCACCCCAACTTTCACAATAATCCAGAAATCAAGCGAATCCCATTTCAAAACAAGCCAATCCCTAAGAACCCCAACAGTCTGTGTGACTAGATCCCCCCGGCATGCAGTCTGGGACTGTGGTGGGCCCGCTGTGCATCCCTGACTCTCTCCCCGTTACCCCGGCTTGCCCTCCCTTGCCCCTGCTTGTCAGGAGCTGATTTAAAAAAAGAAGCTACAAGCCAAACAAGCAACAAGCCAAAAACTAGACAACAAGCAACTCACAAGTCAATTAATCCAAAAACAAGACAAATTTCTGGGTCCCGCCCCCGCCGTGGGTTTGGCATGTCTGGCACTGACCCCGAGCTGCATTGCAGCAGGAGTCAACCCCTGGCTCCAGCTGCACAGCTGCGGGGCTCACCACTCACCCTCCTCTCTCGTGGCCCCGCATCCATGTCCCCCTCCCCATCGCCCCTGGACCCCACAGCCTTCATAGCTCCTCATCCACCCCTCCATCCCACCATGTTCCCCTCTGCCTCCACCCCGCCCCACCCTCCCCATCCAGGGCTTAATTTGTTCTGGGACTTAGTGAGAAAAGTGATATTAACTAACATGCAAGTATCCCTTTTCACAGCCTTTCAGATAGCTACTAAATGTCCTGTGAAAAGTGATTGATATTAACAAACATACAAATATCACTTTTCATGGTAATATTTTTATTATTGAGTTTGAAAAAAAAAATCTACATAAATTACAGTGATGTGGATGTGTATATGTGAATATTTATTTGTTCTTCCTAAAGTTAATCAAGTATTTTAGGAAAAAGTTTCAGTGCGGCCATCAGCAAGAGTTGGTGGCCACATTCTGAGGCCACCAAAAAATTTGAACCCCCACACTAAAGTAACACAGAGCAGGATTCTCAAAGCCCTGTGTTTTACACTATTTTTGGTGGTTTCAAAACGAACATCATTGTAAGGTTTCCTATTTTAATATACAAAGAAAGATTTTGAATGTATTTACAGCAACACTTCACATGTTTCGAAGAGTTTTATTGAGCAGTCAGAAATATATACTATCATTAATTGACTGGAAGTCATCCCCCAGACTGTACAGATTGGCCATATACACACATAGAAAATGACAGTCCTGGTCCCAATGCCTTGACAATGTAATACGCTAATAAAGATACACGCACACATATATGACCTTGAAGAGAGTAAAGCATTGCGTTCTAAACATACTTTTTGTTTTGAGGGAAAGTATAGTGGATTTTTAAAGACATGCACATAACTGAAATTAGTATCTGGGCAAATATGGATTGCAAGGACCTTTATGTAATTGGATATATTTAGTCTGAAATTGCTATCTCTTGTAGGGTATAAGCTAGGATTGTAGCTACAGCATATTTTCGTGATTAGAGTCTGATCCTTTGCTCATATGAGCTAGTTTTTTGCAGTATCAGGCCCTCAGTCTCTAAACAGTCACATCTGAAAATCAACAGGCATTGTATTCTGGAGGACAATTCTACCTATTAAATGTAATTATTTTTCCAGCTCCATTATTTATTTATTTATTTATTTAAACTACAGTAGTGCCTGGGTTGCCCAGTCATTGATTAGGGTCTCATTGGGCTAAGTGCTGTACAAACACAGAAAAAAGAGACAGGCCTTGCCTGGAAGAATTTAGGATGTAAGTATAAAATGATATACCTGTATTAGGAATAGTTGTTGTTTTTTTAATCCCAGCAACAGTTGATCCCGTTATTGATGAGACACACATGTTCTTCATTGCCTTAAGGGCAGTGTCTCGCATCCTCCTGAAGTAAAATGCTGACACTTATTTGTAAATAGAATAGTTAGGTTTTGGTTTGTTAGCCTGTAAGGTTTCCATTGTTGTCGTTATTCCTACACTCTTACTAACCTATTCTTGAAAACAAGAATATAATGTCATGTGATAGTTCCTGGATATTACAATATCATGCATCATTTTGGAACTAGAGCCCTGTGCTGATACACAAATGTGTATCCGCATCCCATCCGCAAACTTATCTGCAGATACGGATATTTGTAGATATCCATGGATTTGTAGGGCTCTACACCAGAGCCTGGTAGGGGCGAGACATGCTGGCAGCTGTGGGGAGCCGCGGCAGACCCTCCACCTGCCCTGGACGGGGGTTCTGAGCAGTCCCCCGGCCAGTGTCCCAGCCCCCTGGCCCAGGGCAGGTGGAGGGACCCAAGCTCCTCACAACTGCCAATGCAGCTCTCCCCGACCCGGCTCCAGCCAGGGAAGCGTCTCAGAGCCTCAGTCCGGCGACGGTAAGATTCGGGCGGGCAGCTGTGCAGAGCCATGGCGGACCCTCCACCTGTCCTGGGCATGGGGTCCGAGCAGACCCCTGTCCATAGGCGCTGAGTTTATAATCTGCTGGGGGTGCTGCCCGTGGCTCTGCCCAGGCCCCACCCCTACTCCATCGCTTCCCCCAAGGCCCCACCCCTGTCCTGCTTCGCCCCCCCCCCCTTTTCCCCCCAGTTCTGCCCCTTCCCCTCGATCCTCCCCTCAGCGCCTCCTGATGCCGGGAAACAGATGATCCGTGGCAGGTGGCAGGCACAGCAAGGGAGGGGGAGGTGCCGATTGGCAGGGCCCACTGGTGAGCGGGAGGCGCTGGGAGGTGGGGGGCTTCTGTAGGGGGGCTGCTGGTGGGTGCTCTGCACCCACCATTTTTTCCCCATGTGTACTCCAGCCCCAGAGCATCCACGGAATTGGCTCCTATGCCCCTGGCCCTGGCCCCCAGGCCCTCCACGCAGGGCTGGTGGAGGATCCACGCTGCAGTTCCTCACAGCTGCCTGCCCACTCTTACCGTCAGAGCCCTGCGCGGATACAAAATTTGTATCCCCATCAATGCTGGTATCCACAGAAATGGTCCACAGATATAAAGTGGATACCCGTGGATTTGCAGGGCTCTATTTGGACCCCCAAAGATGTAATGGCATACCTGTTGCATATATAGGCAAGAAAAATGCAGATCATGGTTTTCATTGCTCATAGCAAACATCACTGTCAAAGACACAGGATAAGAGATTAAAATAGCCCTTTGTGCAAGGCAGTTTATTAGTAATACTGTTTAGAATTTGTGTGGTACTTTTAATTTAGGATCTCTACATACTTTAGAAACCATATAACACGTACAGCTTTGGAATCTGGTATGTAATGAATTAACAAAGTAGCCTGTTTCAAGGCTTAGATGTTCTGTATTAGAGCTGGTAGAAAAACTTCAAACTTTGAAATGTTTTGCCAAAAAAAAGAACAGTTTTTTCTCTGACATTTTTCCCATTTTCTAATGGCTGTATTGTGCATACCCCACATAGGCCCCAATCCTGCAAGCATGTACTTAACTTTATGCATGCAAGTAGCTTCTTTGAAGCCAATCGGACTATTCACATGATAAGTTACATCTTATTTTTAAGGATGTGTTGCAGGGCTTTGGAGCTGGGCTCCGGCTCCGCTCCAGCTCCAAGCAAAAACCTGCAGCTCCACTGCTCCAGAGCTGTTGTGCGCTCCAGCTCCGGGCTCCGCTCCAAAGCCCTGGTAAAGGACATGTTCAGGATCAGGGTCTATGAAAGACATGCCAAAGCAGATCTCCCTGACTGGCTCTGTAGCTTCTCCTGCAGCTCACTTCTACCTTTTCTGAACTTTGCCATACATAAGGAACAATTAGGTGCAGTGCCTTTTAAAATTTTTTGCAAAATTCATACAAAGATTAAAATACCATATTTTTAAGGTCTTATTCTAAAATGGATGCCTTAAATGAGATTTTATAATGTCCCTAGCAATTTGTTGCAATTTGGTCTATCTGGGATGATGGTTTTGTATTCCTAATGATTTAGTCTCTTCGTGTACACTTAACTTTGTTGTTCTGATGACTTAAATGTTCATTTGCTCTGATTGGAAAATTAATTAACTTGCATATTGATTCTGGAGGAATACCTTGCTTATAGAATTCCACTAGGGTGACCAGATGTCCTGTTTTTATACAGACAGTCCCGATTTTGGGGTCTTTTTCTTATATTGGTTCTTATTACCCCCCCCACCCCCGTCCCGATTTTTCACACTTGCTGTCTGGTCGCCCTAAATTCCACAGTCCATGAACTATTCCACTCAAGTTTTGGTTTTAAAGTCTGTTTTCCTCAGACTGGATGAATAAAACTCTAGGCTGAATTTTGTTTGTTTGTTACTGCTTCATTAAAAATGTATCTGTAATAAATGCAGAAAGTGTCTGCATTGTCTTTTCAAGAAGCAAATCACAAAAACAATTATTTTTGAGCTTTTGTCCCCTCCAGGAGTATGATAGTATGGTAATGAGGTTTCTAGGAGACTGATCGAAAGAATGCTGCTGACTCTGTTCAGAATAATTTTTTATCTTGAATAGTTAATTAACCTACTTCTTGCAAACATTGTAAATGACAAATATAGGGCCTCATACTGAGAAGTGCTTGCTTACCTCATTTTGCACAAGAATCAGTGGGAGATGAAGGTCCTCAGCACCTCAGAGGCAGTGCTAAGTATCTGCAGGACTGGCAAAATAACCCCCATCTTCAGTTGAAAGGCTGCAACAAGAAACTGCTCTGCCACTAATTGTTGTTGAAGTTGCTGCAGCTTTTCTCTTCTTACTGATTTGTCTTGGATAAAAGGTTGTGGAATGGGAAGTCACGGGAGTATTTTCTTCTGCCAGGCTAATTTCTGAGATAGAATTTTCCTGATAACTTTAGACTACAGCCCTCTAAGATTCTACCCCTCCCTTCCCATACATGTCAGAAATGCTGCCCCAGGAAATAGGGCTGTGGCTATGGAAAACAGAAAACTCAAGAACTTCCATCGACAAAGAGCTGAGGAAGCTAACTTCATTCTGGATCACATCCTAAACTTTGGCTGAGGATGTTCATTGGAAGGTGAAGGACAATGCCGGTCTGTTTTTCCCAGGGATTGGGGAAGAGGGACACAGTAGGGCCAATTCTCCATTACGCTAGCATCCTTTGCATTGTTCAGGATATTTAATGGGGAGAAAAGAGCGCTCATGAAAATATACTATGTAAATGGACTCCTCCACCAACATAATGCTGCTGGCATGGGGCTGTATTGCGGGCAAGCTGTGGAAAGAAGAGGGCAGGCATTGGGCAAGGGGCCTGGAGCCATCTTTCCCACACTCCATTATTATAGGATAGACTAACAGAGAATCGGAGCCATAGATTGTGCAGAGGTTATCATCATGGGTAGAAAATGGCTTATGAGAGGCAGTCTAGTTTTAAGTAAATTTTGATGATGTAATATTATGGTGAGAGTTACTAAATGGTGCTGTTACACAGAGTCTTCCAAGTTATTTTTCTTGGCAGGGGAGCACTGTAGTTTTTGAAGAAATGCTGTATTATTGTTAGTTTTGTGAAGTGGTTTCTTGTTAGAAAATGCTATTACAAACAACGGAAGAATTTGTTCTTTGCCTTAACTTTTCTAATGAGCCGTTTTGGGGGGCAGAATTGTTTCCTGGGAAGCAAGCCATTGGTGTTAGGGCTGAGATTTCTGAAAGAGGGACTTGCCTGTGTACTTTTTGTGTTCACCTCTGTTCAAGGACTGTGTACAGGGTAAATAAAATTAGCTACTCTATGCAAATAGCCAGACTGTGTGCCATGGATTTCTCCTCCACTGAGAAATCGATTTGCAAGGCCTCAAAGTTGGCTACTATTTGGCAGACAGGCGACATTGATAAATTAATTGAAATTGATGCAAAGGCCCACAGTTTGAGGTGGCTGGTTCTTGTTTTACAAATCAAACTATATAAATAAATAAGGTTGCTGACCTTAAAAAAAAGAAAGTGACATAGTTGTCATATATTGTAGATAGCTTCAACATTCTGGTCATGTGTCTGTGATAATTTTTTTTTTTTGGTGTCGCTGGAATGAAAACTACCTGAATTCACTGATCTCACTGTGTTAAGGAATTGTTTCCATAGAAATAATTAGTGATCCTCCTTATTTTTATTTTTAAAAAAGCTAATTTACATAACAATTGTAACAGCTAGATGGAGAATAGAATAACAGGACTGAGGGACTGGGTAAAAGATGGTACAAAGTCCAGAATTGTAGGCACAGACTCTGAAGTTCCAGCACTTGCTATGATCAAATCAGTAATGCAGGTTACTCATAAACACTCTTCCTGTTAGGATTATTACTGTGTGTGTAGGGGTGATCTTTTTTTTAACTTGAAATCAAGTTGCTAGCAAGAATCTTAATATTATTCATTTATTTCACTGAATAATTTGTAAATTACCTGCCAGAAATTTCAGTTGAGAAGAATAGCTTTGTTTTTTAACAAAGGTTCTATCTGTTCTTTCCTTGCAGTACTGCAGGCTATAGTTGTGTCTATTACAAATCATGGTGTTTTGTTTTTTTAAACCTGTCTTTAACTCAACTTTAAATTGAATCCCCTTTTAGTCTTTCTGTGTGCATCTTGAAATGTAAAAAAGTATAAGCATATTTAGCAGGACCATGATGAAAGGAACCCCTGTTCAAATGCATAACCATTGCTTTTGCTTGTGATACTTTGAAAAATTAGAAAGTTAATTGTACTTCTTCCTGATTTGTGATAAACTAATGAGAGAGAAAGTAAATTATGAGGTTGAATTGCTCTAAAAAGGAAAAGTCACAGGAAATTTATTTTATCTAATTGATGATATTGGCTAGAAGTATACTTTGGCCAAGATTTTTCAAACGTAACTAATGATTTAAGGTGTCTCAAATGTTGAGTTCCTCACTTTTGAAAATATTGCACTAGATGGTTTAACGCCTGCCTTATATCTTTTGAAAAGATCCAGTGGAATGGAGAACACTTCATTCTGAGTTTCGTTTGCATTTACACCATAGGGTTAAGATTAGCTGCTCTCATTAAATCCAACTTTTCTTTTTTTCGTGAGCTAGTGTTTTAAGATACCCTGAAACCCAGATCTCATGGAAATGGGACACCTTGTAAATAGGTAGAACACACTTCTCACTGGTAATGATAAGTAAGTAAAGCTGTTCTGTTTCTCTTTCAAAGATATTACAGATGAGAAGGGAAGACAAGAGGAAATCCTAACTGTGCTTGGCTGATTAGAGCCACAGTAAACCAATTTTCTAGATTAGAAGGTCATACACTTGATTATCAAAAATAGATCTGGATTTAGTGCTGAAACCTTCCACTTGCAAGCTTTAAAGTGTGTGGGGGAGGCCCTTCTAGACAGGAAATACTATCCGATTTTATTTTGTTGTTCTGAGGCCAGGATCTAGTTGTAGTCTGTTTTGGTTTACTCCAAGGAGTACCTAGACAGAGAGTTATTAAATATATTTTAAGTGTAGCTATATATAAAGTGATATATTTTAAGGGCTGGTATATCCAGTCTGTTTCCTTACTTTTGTTGTCCGGGTGTGTGACACTACTCCCCATATTCTTCATAGATAATTATGGCATAACTATGATGTATTTTATTCAAAATAGGTCATGTGAGATATATGATTATCCTGTTTGTATGCATGTATCATTTTGGTATCTGCAATTAGGAATATTGTCTATGCATCTGTTACACAATGTGTTTACACCTGGGGAACGCCCACTAGGCAGAACGCAGTCAGCCTGGATGGCTGGCTGGGAAGGGCCACTAGGGAGAACAAGGCTGACTGCATTCTGCCTAGTGGCCCTACAGAGGCATGTGACCAAGTCACCTGGTACTAGACTCCATCATAGAATACCCGTGTTTTTCCACTGAAAGGCATGGGAACTAAAAAGTTGGAGACAAAGGGTTCCCACCATATGCAAAAGCTATTTAAGGCAGGGGCATGACATCATCATGGTTCTTCACTGACTTCCCGCCCAAGATTACCTCTGAAAACACCTAAGAAACAAGGAATGAACTGGGGAAGAAGGGCTGAACCCAGGCTAGAGAGATTTCTAGCCTGTGAAAGGTATACCTGGAGTTTTAAGCTGCAAGTAAATGCAGCTTGCCCTCAAGCAGGGTGGATTTGATTTAAATCAAATTGATTTAAATCATGATTAATCATGGATTTCTACATAAAAGTGCATTCTTCTTGGTTGTGATAACCTTAATACATATTCTTCACAATTGAGAGATAGATGTAGGTTTCATTTTTAGAAGGTACAGACTATACATTTTTTAAATGATTTATTTTGAAAACTTTTCAGGTTAGTTTTACAGCTATATTAAAAATGAATTATTGATTATTTCATTTACCAAAGGTAATTGAAGCAGATATTTATGGAGTCATTGGGAGGTGAACTATCTCCAATTCTACAAGTTAATCATTAATATTTGGAGGAATTTCTTGCCATGCTGTATTAGGAGGAGGACATCACCAGAAAGACATTTAAAGTGTTTTATTTAACTAAAACAACAACGTTATATATTCTGGATCTTTTTTCTTTAGCAGCAAACATATACTATATTAACAAAACAAGCATATGAATTTTTGAATTTAGTTAAATATTCAAGTTTTTTTAAAATCAGGTTTGTTTTTATTAAAATTGTTTTTCACTAAAGTAGTTAAATAAAATATTTAAAAAAAAAATGGACCATGTCAGCCAGATCAACATGAGAAATTTAAAATATTGACTTCTGCAGCTAACTCAGTCATCTTCACCATCATTTTCCTGTTTGATCGTAATCTGGAAAAGAAAAACAAGCTTTCCTGCTTTTTCAGGTCCCAAACAATTTCTCAATTTGGAATGAATTAGTCCAAAGGAAGAAAATATTCTTTCTACACCGGCAGAAGACGCTACTGCTGTTAAAATTATCCCTTCAACAGGCTCTGAATCCAAGTGCTTAAGTGACTTCCACCAGTTCACTGGTGTGACTTTCTTTAAAATATCATCAGCAAACATATATTTCTGGAATGGGTCACTCTTAGCTCTGAAGTTTATTATAGTTGGCATTATGGAGAGACGATTGCTGGATGTCCATGTCATAGCCAACTCCTCTTCTCCAGCAGTTAAGGTTTGACCCTGATACCGAGTATTGAGAATATTTGCAAGAAAATGAGCTGGAGATAGTGTTTGTCCCATTCGTTTTTTTAATGCTGGTAATTTAAATCTGTCATTGCATATTTCTCTTTTTATATTTCACTCAGTTCCTTCCAAATTTCAACAGCGTCAGCAATAAAACAAATATTTCCCTGCATTTTGTTCAAGGCTACAGAAATAGGCTTCAGGATACTCAGCATGTTTTCAACATTTTGCTTAAGCCCAATGTTCAGAACTTTGGCTGTGATGATGCCATCTATTTTTTCACAATTTTGTTCACAAACTGTCATCAGATTAGGCCAGTTCTTGATATAGTGCTCAAAACAGTCCACTACTGAGTTCCATCGTACGTCTTGTGGGAGAGTTAGCTTGGTTCCTCCCACTTTTTTCAGAGCAGCTGGTGAAAAGTGGTTGTTAGGGAAGTATTTTGCAATTTCAACAACATTAGCCTTTATTTCTGGAACACTGAAGTCTTTGGGTAGGAGGTGCATCAAATGAGCACTGCAACCATATGTTATTAGCTTGGGACTCTCTTCTAAATAATTCTTCTCATCTTGGATACATTTGCAGAATTGTCTGTGACCAAGCTGCGTACTAGATATTAGCATTTTTTTTCACAGTTTGTTATAGCTTTTACTGCTACTTTTTGTAAGTATTCTGCTATGTGTGCATTTCTTGATGTGTCAGTTGTTTCTCTAAGGAAGACATTTCTTTCTTCTGTTGGCACACAAGCACATACAACAGGATCATTGTGGACATTGCTCCACCCATCAAGACTCCGGTTAAAAATTTTATCCTCTAGACCTTTAGCACACTGCTCAATTTCACTTTCATACACTTTATCCAGCAATTTGCCTGCAACATCTGCTCTGTTGGGTCTTAATGACTGAACTATGTTAATGAAGTGTGGGTTCTCAATCATACAGAAGGGAGAGTTTGTTGCATAAACCGGGCAATTTTTTCATCAATTACCTCTTTTTGTACCTCATCTGCTGTTTCTTATCACAAACTTATCTATGGTTGTTTCTGGATGATGGAGATTTTTTTTCTTTTTGCTACAAGTGATATACTGTGGCTATGTGACATACATGATGTGACTGAAACACTATCATTGGCAAATAACTCTGAAACTATAGAAAATGGTGGTGATCTTGAAGGTGGATAGTCTTTAGAATCCTGTATGTTGAGGATGGATTCTCCTAAACTAAATAAGTCAATGCAGTTATTTAATTATTATTACCATACTGCTCATTTAGTATTACTCATTGCATTCACTGACACTCCGTACTACCTTAAAGGTGAAATTGTAAAAAGATCTGCCTATTTCAGCTATTTATTTTTTATCACAACTGCATCTAAAATGATAGTACCATAGAGTAACAACTATATTTTTTGCTTAAACATGAGAATTCAAGAACAGTCCAGAAGGAAGACAGGCAGTCCTTAAGAAAGAAGTATGAAAAAAGTTTACCAATCTGAAGAGCCTTCATGTTCAGACATGTTCCTTTCATAATTTTCAACGCAGCTTCCTCCTAAGAAGGAACACTTCTCATGATGTTGTTTCATTTGGGCAACCAGGCCTTGCATTTTTTTGTTGCACTGTTTGCATTTTGCAGGCATGCCTGTCTTACACATAGGTAGAGGAACTTCATTAAAATATTTCCAAACTGTATCTCTTTTACATCCTGCTGCCATTATAGGTTTTCCCTTCTAGTGAGAGAATGGTATCGTAGATCTCAAATCAATTAAGGCTTCACTCAGAAAGACCTCAAGACTTCTGGAATATGCTGCTCAAACAGTTTCACTTCTGTTTTGACTGCCTGTCCCTCCCTTCTCACATTTTTCTCCAGACTTCTTCTCCTTGTCCAGATCTATTCCACCCCAACACTCTTCTATTCATTGAACTTTTTGAAACTTTGCACTTTTAGAGAGAGGTAAGGGATTGACTCTGTATACACAAATTTGTAGAGGGACAGTAGGGTTGTGGTCTGTTATTTCTCACCTCTATATATTATTTATTTATTTAAAAACATTTTTGCTGTTAACAGGCATGTTCTCTGGAGACACAAATCCACAGTTTGAGAACTGCAAAACTAAGCATCTCTGATGGTATCTTCTAGACCAGGGTCTCAAACTTAATTTATCTTAGGGCCAGTGCCAGTCCTCAAATCCTCCCAGTGGGCCAATAATGTCACTGAAGATTGTGTTTAGAAAAGAAAATGTTTATATTGTATTTTTTATTTCGAATTTCTTAGAAATACTAAAACTATCATACAACCTTATACAATTCTTCGCCTGCCAGAGAGTTTTTAGTGTTTGCCAGACACCTGGCAATGCTTCAGTTCAGTTGTTGATGTTTGGCCTCAGGGACTGAGCAGTTGAAAGCTTCAGGATTGCAGCAAGGTGTACATCAGATAGTTATGTTCGGTATTTTGACTTATTTATATTCATTGTGGAAAAAAGTTTCTCACAAACTAGTACTGCCAAACAAGGACATGATTTTTCTGAAGGTTTTGCAAAGATTTGGGAAAGATGGTGGTAGCTATCTGAAGAACTCTGTGACATCCTTGGTTTCTCTGAATTTAGTCTTTAAAAATGTGTGGCACAGCATATCAGTGAGTTCCATTTGTAAATCACATGGTGCTGTTTCCACATCGACAGAAAATGAATTAGCAAACATATCAAAGCTTTCTTTGTGCTTTCTGAAATCTGTAAACCGCTGATCAAATTCTTGAAAAAACAGGTCTAGCTTATTAGCGTATTCAGAGCCACTGAACTGTATTTCAGAGCCAAGCTCTTCCACAAGTGACTTGCATGCTGGGAAATGAGTGAGATTCCCTTGAGAAATCTGATTTTTCCACAATTTTAGTTTAGTTGTGAATGCTCTCACATTATCATACACTGCTGTCACCAGCCGGCCTGGACCTTGCAGCTTCAGATTTAGGATATTTAGCTCTTGTGTTATGTCAACAAGGAAAGCAAGATCTGTCATCCATTTGTAATCTTCAAATTGTGCTATTTTAATTTCTTCCATGAATCTTTTCACCTCTGTTTTCAATTTAAAGAATCTCTTTAAAGTAGAACTCCTGCTTAGCCAGTGCACCTCAGTGAAGTAGAGCACGAAACTGTCCGTGCTGCAAGCCCCTTGAATGTAATTCACACATTTCACAACAACTGATGTGACATTGTCAGATTTAAAAGATTTACTGCACAGTGCTTGTTGGTAAATGATGCAGTGTAACGCTATTGGTTGCTTAGCATCTTTCTTCGTACTAGTGCTACCAATCCATTTTTTTGACCATTGATTGCTGAGGCCCTGTCAGTGATTAAGCTTGCTAACAAGTGCAATGGCAGACTGCGTTGTTCAAGTGCTTCTGTGAGGCAGTGAAAAATTTCACTGGCTGTTGTTCTACCACACATTGTTGACAAGCTGAGCAATTCTTCAGTTACTGCAAAGTTTTCCTCAACACCTCTCACAAATATGGCAAGCTGCGCACTGTCAACCAAATTGGTACTCTCATCAGTTGCAATTGAATATGCGTGGAGAGCTGTGCTTTTCTCAATGAGCTGCCCATCGATCTCTTTAGAGAGCTCAAGAATACGCTCTGCTACTGTATTTGTAGATAGGCTGATATTGCTGAAAACATTTCTTCTATCGGGACATAGGATCTCACTCATAGGCACAGACTTCCCCTCTGCCCGGTGGGTGTTTGACCCCTCCCCACCATCAGGAAATGGCTTCCCACACTTAGCAATCATTTCACTCATGACATAACTTGCCAAAACTGCTGACTCTGACTCTTTTCTCGCTTTTTGAAAAAGCTGCTGCTGCTTCGCTAATTCTTTTTTCAGTTGTAAGACCATCTTCTCTCTCTCTTCTCCTTGATATTTATCACATTGCTGTGCATGTTTCGTTGTGTGAAGTCATTTGATATTGTAGTTTTCTAAAAGAGCAACTTTGTCTTTGCAGATCAAGCATGAGGTAGTCTGTTTGTACTCAGTGACAAAATAATCAACAGTCCACTTATCTTGGAATTGATGGTGTTAGTCGTCAATTTTCCTTTTTTTAGGTTGAGACATCTCTCTGTAAGGCTGTTTACAAGCAACCCGTGTGTGTGTGTGTGTGTGTGTGTGTGTG
>NC_048302.1:34772958-34796957 GCF_013100865.1 Trachemys scripta elegans | reverse complement strand
GTGTGTGTGTGTGTGTGTGTGTGTGTGTGAGAGAGAGAGAGAGAGAGAGATGGGTTATTTTATCCTTGCACAATGGGTTATTATTATCCCTGTGTGACAGCTGGGGAACTGAGGCCTTGCCCAAGGTCACACAGGACATCACTGATAGAGGCAGCGCCAAGAATAGAAATAGGACCACCAAGCACCTTCACCAAGACCATCCCACCAGGAGGCAGATCCTGCTCCACTTTCCCACACTCCATGTTCTTCTGACAGCAGGACCTTGCTGGGCTGGGCCTCTTGGGCACAAAAGCATCAGAGGAGGAGGCACAGTCATGTCTGCCCACTGGTCAGATGCAGAGGGTGAGGAGCCTGGCTACTACCCTAAAGAGATGGGGCAGTGGGTGGTTCTGACCCTCCCTGGGATTGTGTCTGGGATTATGCTCCCATCAGGTTCAGTGCCTCCTGGTGCTCCTGCTGAGATGGCCCTCTCCTACACAACCTACCAACATTACATGGGACAGTGGGTAAAAAAGTAAATAAAGGGCCCCATTTAATTATACAGACCTGTAGTGCCAACAGCTAGAAAGAACCTCTTTCCTTTCTTCTTATCTTCACCTTATCTCATCTGCAGGCACCAGGCACATTGCCTCTGTGCAGGCGCTGTCCCCCGGAGCTCCCATTGGCCACAGAGTCAGCGCTTGGGGAGGGGGTACGGAGGCAGCGTGCCCTCTTATGCTGTCATTGGAGCCTCACGAGTCACACCACCTCCCAGCCCGTTTCCCACCCTTTTCCCTCACTCCCTTGGCCTCATGCTGCCCTAGATGACTCTGCCCAGCAACTGAAGATGCTGCCTCCATGGCTGACTCTGCCCGGCGACTAGTGATGGTATCTCTGTCCCTCTCCCCCAGCCAATGGGAGTTGTGGGGGGCGGCTCCTGCAGCAGACAGAGCCAGCAGTGTGGCTGCATGGGTCTCTCCTCTGTGGCTCTGCCAGCAACAGCAGGGATAGGGAACCACTTGCAGGGAGCCAAGCTGCCTGAGATGAATGTCTCCCAGGCCACAGACCTCAAAAGTTTTATGAATGACACGTTGCTACTTGCAACCCCTGGGAAGGTCCCAAAAGCAGCATAATGGAGCAACGTTGGGGGGAGGGGCATGTGGATCCCTCCTGCCTGCTACCCACCCACCCCCTCGGCCCGCAGCCACGAGGGCTGGATGAAAGAACTTTTTAAAAAGTTTCTGCGGGCCACAGTGGGGAGGTTCTCGGGCCACAACTTTGAGATCCCTGTTCTAGCCTGAGCACTGAGTCCCCATTGGGTAGATAGAAAGATTAACCTAAATAATCTATACAGAAGCCCCTGCAACCACATAAGATTGGGTTTCTAATCCATGAACTATTGGAAGTTTTCTTAAACATTACATGAATATATTGTCTCATACTAAAGAATTAGAATTTATAATCCCTATTCCATGATGAGATATCTTTGAGCTATAATGTGTCTTCATTAAAACTATCTTTAGGTAAATGTTTTCCTCAAAAAGCATTTTATCAAAAAAATCTGATTTAAATAAAAAAAAATCATTGATTTTTATCCAACCTGACACTGAACAAATTTGATATAGAAATCAGAGTCACAGTCAGCCTGGAAACCTATAATGCCACTTGTGTCTTTATTCACCCTGCCCTCAAGAATCTCTGCAAACTGCTTGTATCATCATTTAGAGTGAGACTCTGCAGTTCATATCCAATCTATTTCGTATATTAAGCTTAGATAGTGTTTTAGTTTATTTGCTAGGTAATCTGCTTTGATCTCTTTGCTGTCCCTTAAAATCTATCTTTTGTAGTTAAGACTTATTTTCGTTTTGTCTAAAACCAGTGCGTGGAAATGATAACTTGGGGCAGAAAGCGGTATATATTCCTCTCCATATTGAAGGAGGGGGCGAATTTCATGAGTTTATGCTGTACAGTTCTCGGTGCAGAACAAGACGGTATAATTTGTGTGCACTTAAGTAACTGGGCAGTTCCGTAGCTGAGCCATTCCATGCAGAGCTGATCTCGGCATCCATGTGCTGCTGCAGCTGAGTGTGTCCCTACATGTGTGTGTGCTGGAGGGGGCTTGAGAGCCTGTCACAGCAGTGCAGTGTAAAGGGAGCCCAGGCTGGTGAGTTAGGTGGGCTCAGTGGTACCCCAGTTCCAGGTGGCACCCTGAGGGGAACCCCTCACAAGGTGTTCCAACTTTTTCACCCCATTTGGATATGGTAAAAGTGTACAGTGGGAGGAGAGAGAACCTTATCTTCCCATTGCAGTAGCTAATGGGTAGATTTGGTCTGTTTGAGTATCATATGCAGGGGAACTTGTCCATTGCAGTAGATTTCATCCAGTTTTTCATTCTGTCTTTTGCCCTCTTCTTCAGTGAGCTTTTCTTATCAGTTCTGTACTCTCACCCTTCTTAATGGGTCTCTGCAGCTGATAAACCCCAGACCATCATGATGATTCCATACTAACCAACCATACTATGAAAAGCAAGGGTCATAAGATTCCTTCCAAATCCATATTTTCTATACCGTAGAAAGTAGAGCTATGCAGCAGGTCATCAAGACAGACAAAGCACTGCACCTTTAATTAGTGAAGGACATAAAGTCTGTCCTTGCATATGGATTTTTAGTTTCCACTATGGTGTGAGAAATCAGCGCTAGAAGATATTTGAACATTTTTGTCCAAATATTAAGGCCTCTTTCTGAGAAGACATGAGGGGGAGACCAGATATGTTGAATGGAGACAGGTAATGTGGTAGGAAGGGGTGATCTAAGCCAGTCTTACTCAAACTTGAAAGCTGAGCCCTTCTTTCAGTAAAGTGAAACTATTTGCATTCCCTCTCTTTAGTTTTTCTATGTGGTGTTCAAAATCTATTAATCTTAATTTATACATTTTCCTTGTCCTGTACTTAGTCCTTCACTAGTTAACACTTCCGGAAATTCTGGTATAGGCCGTTATATTATTACACATCCTCTCTTTGCTTACATACTTTCATTAGCAATGAAATACTTTAAATATCAACATTTTTTACTATCAATGTTGGCATCTGAGTTAGTAGTTTACACCTCTAAAAGTTATTGTTTCAGGCTCTCTGCAATCTCAGGCAAACATCTTTGATTTCGTTACACTCTATTCAAATTTTGAAGGTTTTCATTGTAATTGTCGCAGTTAGAGACTTAGTTTTATATTTGTCTGCGAGCATCGATCTTGGGGAGTGCTGGTCTAAGTAGTGCTCAAGATTCACACGAGGTAAAATCTGGACCCATTGAAGTCAGTGGCAAAGCTCCTGTAATCTTCAGCAATTTATCACACCATATTAAAACCTCAAATTGAGTATATTTTGGCTTTAATGCAAAAGGTGTACATATTTCTACTTACCATTTTATCTAATCTCGATTAGAAAAGAGAAATAAATAAATGCAACAGTGAAGGAAGCGAAAAGGTAAGGCATACATAAGCACATAGAGAGAGACTGATTTTATACATAAAAAAGACAAATTCTGCTTTATATACTCATGCAACTTTTGATTTCATTGGGGTTGCATGGATGTAATTAAGATCACTAGGTGGCTCTCAATGTCTCGTTAATCATGGAGTAAAATTCTGCCCTCAGTTGAAGTTGGTGGGTCCCATGGGAATAATGGAAAACAGAATTTGGTCCAATGTTTAGAAACCAGTCAAAAATATAAGTAATGATTCAAATACTTGCATAGTGTTCAAAAAGTAAAATGCTGCCCAAATACAGTACTCTGACTACCTTCTGCAAATGCATGTTAAAAGTGCAGTTATTAAACACAATACGCCAAATTCTGATGTTCTTACATTGAGTAGTATCTTACTCCTTGAGCATTCACATTCAAAGTGGTTTCATTTAAATCAGCAAGTAGGAAATCTTGTTTTAAATAATCAATTTTAATCTTCTTTTGCATTTGTACCTCTTAGTTGTTTTCCTAAAGAAAGGCTGATTCTCATTGATTGGTAACCATTAAAATATGTTGATTTGCAACTAAATATAGTAAATTTTATGCTTTTTGCTGATCAGAATGCACTATATTTATACATATTTATTTAAGCAATTATATAACTTATATTTATTCAGATCTTAATTTTGACAATTTTTATGTTAGATGGTAAATGATGCATTTCTTTTTTATTAAACTTTATTTTTTTTTTACTTGTGCTTTGTGTAAATCTCTGTTTGGATTGAAATTGAAATTCAATTAAAAATACACAAAACCAGCATTTTCAAATTCTTTATTTGTAAAATAAAACTACCTTAAATGTGCTGGATGCATAAGAACAATAGCTTATCAAAAAGTCTGTAAGAACATGTTTTGCTTTTAAAACTAACTGATGTATTAAACAGAGTATCTGTAGTTTATGAATTGAACTGATTGTTTCTGGTCACCAGGTCCTTCAAGATATTAGATCTAGTAGAGCTCAAGCTCTCACACCTAGTTATTATAAATAGATTGGAAGAAGACAACAAACTTTTCTACTTTTTCAACTCCCATTGGTTTCTTACTGTTGGCTGAACGAGACATTGAGCTGAATTAAAAAATATTCTCTCCACATCTGCATAAAAGGCTACTGCTGTCAAAAGCTGGTTTAGAACTTCAACAAACTCAGGTGCTTAGCCAATGACTTCCGCCAGTTCAGTGGTTTGACTTTATTTTAAATATAGCACCCAGCATATACTGCTTAATTTTTTAAAATGCATTTACTTTAAATGATTTTTATAGATTGTAGTAAATTTAGGCCTGAACTCAGGTTATTATAATTTAAAATTTAATTTTAAATAGTTTTATTTTAAAAAATGTGTATTTAATTTAAATTAAAATCTGATTTATATTTTAAAAGTTGTATTTTTAATTTGTTTTTAAACCATTGATTTTATGCCCCCTGTTTCCACTGACTTCAGTGGGATTTTTAATTAATTAAGGTACTACTCAACATGAGAAAGGGTTTAAGAATGCAGTTCTCTCAGAAGCTGTGTGAGTATGTATATGATGTATACTGAAAGTACTGTACAAAATGAAGAAAAAATATGTCCAGGTAGTCGCAGCTATTCTCCCTGAAAACTTCTCACATACAATAAGAACTCATGCAATGTCTGTCTGTATTTCATAATTTATTTATGTCTTCCCAAATCAAATTAAATTCTAGCAGATCGCTTAGCAACTTGTGGATTAGGTCAGATGAGGTCCTATGCCCGAACTCCAGTCAGTGCAGACAAGAGTGCCAGGGAGTTGGTCATTGGCTCCTTGATCTTAAGAAGAGTTGAGGTGTGGGGCTGCTTTAACTTGCACTAGGGTTACCATGCGTCCGGATTTTCCCGGACATGTCTGGCTTTTTGGGCCTCAAATCCCCGTCTGGGGGCAAATCCCAAAAAGCCGAACATGTCCGGGAAAATAGGGAGGGGCCGGCGCCACTGGGTGCTGGGCCAGGGGCCAGGCCGGGGCCGGCAGTGCTGGCCCGGGGGTGCTCGGCCGGGGGCTGGCCCGTGGGTGCGGGGCCGGGCCGGGCCCGTGGGTGCGGGCCCGGGGGTGCTGGGCCGGGAGCCGGGGGTGCTGAGCCGGGGGTGCGGGGCTGGGGGTGCTCGGCCGGGGACTGGCCCGGGGCCGGCACCCCAGGAGCCGAGCCAGGCTGGAGACGCTGGGGCCGGGGCCGGCCGCCGGAGGGAGCCGCTCGGTTGGGGGGGCCAGACTGGGCCGCGCCTCCTCCCCCCACCCCCAAGTTACCTGCTGCCTGCTTCAGGCTTCCTGCGAATCAAATATTCGCGGGAAGCAGGGGAGGGGGTGGAGTTGGGGCGGGGACTTGGGGAAGGGGTGGAGTTGGGGCGGGGCTGGAGGTGGGCCCCGTGCCCCGTGGAGTGTCTTCTTTTTGGACACTCAAAATATGGTAACCCTAACTTGCACCATTAATGTAGCATCTCAGAGGGTTCCTGGCCACACAACCTACTTGCTCTTTCCCAAACCCTCTTTTCTATGATATGCACCCTACATTTCAGAAGTGGTCTCATGCAGGCTTTCCATTTGCTAGCTTTATGGCAGCAGGGCCTTCTCATGCACCGGGGAAATTCTTGACTGGTCATTTGTGGCTAGAATTCAGTGCCTTTGTGTGACTCTCAATTGAGTATCTGGCCCAACATTTTTTTTTATGAGAGTTCAATTCCACTAATTCCATGTGCCAGTCTTGGGATAATTTTGTATTTCTGTCTTCATCGCAGGAGTCTTTTGCCCAAGTTAATGTAGTGAAAAACTATTTTTTTTAAAAAGTGGTGAAATTATATTATTGTTGAGTAATGGTGTAAAATTTGAGTGCAGAATTTGTTGGAGGCTCTAAGTCAAAATATTTCTGTCATTTACTCAGGATACAAAAATTTAGC
The DNA here is from genome assembly GCF_013100865.1 of Trachemys scripta elegans. Lineage (NCBI taxonomy): Eukaryota > Metazoa > Chordata > Testudines > Emydidae > Trachemys > Trachemys scripta. The sequence goes on along the minus strand of NC_048302.1, from coordinate 34,790,551 downwards.
CCTCTGTCCCCCCAACACTTGGCTGTTAGTCACAATTGAGTATTTTTAGACTAGGTGGAATTTTGTTCATACAAGTTAACATTTAATGATACAGTGCCTCTGGGACAAATGCATTCTGTCCAATTATTAACATGCCTAATGATTTTTTGCTGCTTTTTCCTATTATGCTAGTGAATATGCTTTTTAAGAGGGTTGTTATCCAATTGTGAGCATAAATGACTGTGAACTGGTGCTATAATAAAAAGTTGTTTATCTTTTGAATGAATTTGAATGCTGTACAATTCTCATACATCAGTGCTGAAGATAGGTTCATTCGCAGCACTGAAGAATAAATGGCTTTTGCAAACAATAATAAATATTTTAATATACAATATGTGTACTCTGTCAGCATGGTGGAAGATTATTATTTTAGATACACAAAATATCACAGAAAAATCACAGTGTAAATATCTTCCAAAAATCAGTTGCTCCTAAGCATTTGTACCATAGCTAATCTCACCAGATTAGCTTCTAAATATCTCAAATCCCTTAGACAAGGGCCCTCATTAACTAATGCTTGTAAAGCGCTATCTACTGTAAATGCTAGTATTATTATTAGAAAGCAGCAAACCTTCGTGGACTCAGATGAGTGGAATTACAGGATGTGGCAGTAAAAAAGACATTGTGAAGGGCAAATCCCTATTTTAACAGTATTGCCAAATATCTCACTGGGTTTCAGAGGCTTGAGCTGAGGAAGAAATCCTCCTCTACACGCAGTTCAGTAGCGCCAGTCAGTGGTGCTGGAACAATTTTTATGGTGGGGGTGCTGAGATCCATTGAACCCAACTCTAAACCCTGTATATGATGGGAACCATTTCAAGCCAGGGGGTGTGGCAGCACCCCCAGTTCCAGCACCCCTGGTGCGAGTCAACAATGAAACCCAGAGGGTGCTGATCTGTGATTAATGCATTTACCCTCCCCTTCCCCCAGTTTTGTGGTGTAGGGAAGTTGCCGTATATCTTCCCTCATCTGTACAACAGTAACCTGGAGGGCTGCCACCTCTATTCCACAGCACACGTGCTGCTGCTGTGTGTTTGTATCATGGCTGTGTCTGGATCCCGATTAAAATTAACATACAGTTGTGTTAGGAGGCTTTAGCTGAGCTGAAAGACAAAGGAAGGAAGAGGTGATATTGGAGGAAAAAGTGGAGCACATAGGGCAGGAGTGAGGCTGAAGTGTGTCAAGGGGGGGGCAGGAAGTGGCTGGGTGGAGCAAACAGTCAATCAGCACAGGGGCGAGAACTCTAGAGTGAAAACTGTCTAAAGTAGTCTGATGTCATCATCTGTTTCAGAGGGCTTGTCTACACTGCCAAGTTGTCGACAAAACTTTTGTCTTCCACGGGTACTTAACAACCCCCCCCCCAAAAAAAATTTTTTGCCATGGCAAGCGTCAGCATGAATGCGGATTTGTCGGCAGCAGTGCTCTCCTGCTGACAAAGCGAACGCCGCTTGCAAGGCTGGAAGTATTTTGCCGACAAAGAGCGTTTACACATGCTGACATTTAGCGACAAGGCTGTGTCGACACAGCCTTGTCACTAAAAGCTGTGTGGTGTAGACAAGCCCTAGCACTGCTGCAACTTCTGCTGTGTTGTTTCATGTTGGCTCTGCTGAGGAGACTTTCTCTTCCCAAATGCATTTGGTAGGGGGAGGAGTCATGCCATAGTGATTCTAGAGAGGTGTCTACATGGTACAATTTTGAGTCCTGGGGATGTAGAGACACACCAAATCTTTCCCTCCCTAGCAAAACCAGTTCCACTGAATCTGGATCAATCTTTGTCCATGGAACAAGGGACCTGAAATTGTTCTTAAGCGACTAAATGAAATGTATCAGGCCAACTGAGATAGACCAGGTAGTACCCCAGAACACTGATCTTAGTGATTTCAAAATGATTGCAGAAGCCAAGTCTCTGATCAATGAGAGAGTATTGCACTGGTTTATCTCATAGTTTCAAATCCAACAGCTTGTTACTTGCTCACTGATTGAAAGGTGATCATTTGTGGAATGATGTGAGCTTAAATTAATAGTGCAACCCTGAAAAAAATTAAAAATAAATTGTTATTAACAGTAGAAACCGCTGGGTTTTGGTTTTTGTATGTTTATTTTCCCTGGCATGGGAAATGATGAAAAAGGAGAGCATTGGTAGCTTTTTAAAAAAAAAAATTATATCACACTTCCTAGATCAGGGGTGGGCAAACTTTTTGGCCCAAGGGCCACAACTGGGTCTGGAAATTGTATGGCGGGCCATGAATGCTCACGAAATTGAGCGTTGGGGTGCAGGAGAGGGTGAGGGCTCCAGTGGGCTCTGGATTGGGGCCAGAAATGGGGAGTTCAGGGTGCTGGAGGGGGCTCTGGGCTGGGGCAGAGGGTTGGAGTGTGGGGGGGGAGGGCAAGCTCTGGGGTGGGGCTGGGGATGAGGGGTTGGGGCTGCAGGAGGGTGCTCCAGGCTGGGACCAAGGGGTTTGGAGGGCGGGAGGGGGATCAGGGTTGGGGCACGGGAGGAGGTCAGGAGTACAGGCACTGGGTGTTGCTTACCTCAAGCAGCTCCTGGAAGCAGCAACATGTCCTCAGGCACCGCCCCTGCAGCTCCTGTTGGCCGCAGTTCCTAGCCAATGGGAGCTGCAGGGACGATGTTTGGGGCAGGGGCAGCATGCGGAATCCCCTGGCTCCCCCTACATGTACGGGCTGGAGGGGGGACATGCTGCTGTTTCCGGGAGCCATGTGGAGCGGGCAAGCCCCTGACCCCGCACCCGGCTGGAGCGGGGCAAGCCCCGGACCCTCCTACCCGGCGGGAACTCGGACGGATTAAAACATCTGAAGGCCTGGATGTGGCCCCCGGGCCGTAGTTTGCCCACTCCTGTCCTAGATACAGGCAGGAATAGTCAGTGGCACTGCTATGGGTACCCGCATGGCCCCACAGTATGCCAACATTTTTATGGCTGACTTAGAACAACGCTTCCTCAGCTCTCGTCCCCTAGTGCCCCTCCTCTACTTGCGCTACATTGATGACATCTTCATCATATGGACCCACGGAAAGGAGGCCCTTGAAGAATTCCACCTGGACTTCAACAATTTCCACCCCACCATCAACCTCAGCCTGGACCAGTCCACACCAGAGATCCACTTCCTGGACACTACAGTACAAATAAGTGATGGTCACATAAACACCACCCTATACCGGAAACCTACTGACCGCTATACGTACCTACATGCCTCCAGCTTCCATCCAAGACACATCACACGATCCATTGTCTACAGCCAAGCCCTAAGATACAACCGAATTTGCTCCAACCCCTCAGACAGAGACAAACACCTACAAGATCTTTATCAAGCATTCGTAAACTACAATACCCACCTGGGGAAGTGAGGAAACAGATTGACAGAGCAAGACGGGTACCCAGAAATCACCTACTACAGGACAGGCCCAACAAGGACAACAACAGAACACCACTGGCCATCACATACAGCCCCCAGCTAAAACCTCTCCAGCGCATTATCCACGATCTACAACTTATCCTGGAAAGTGATCCCTCACTCTCACAGACCTTGGGAGGCAGGCCAGTCCTCGCTTACAGACAACCCCCCAACCTGAAGCAAATACTCACCAGCAACTACACACCACACCACAGAAACACCAACCCAGGAACCTATCCCTGTAGCAAACCTCGTTGCCTACTCTGTCCCCATATCTACTCTGGCAACAGCATCAGAGGACCCAACCACATCAGCCACACCATCAGGGGCTCATTCACCTGCACATCCACTAATGTCATATATGCCATCATGTGCCAGCAATGCCCCTCTGCCATGTACATTGGCCAAACCGGACAGTCCCTCCGCAAAAGAATAAATGGACACAAATCAGACATCAGGAATGGTAACATACACAAGCCAGTAAGTGAACACTTCAATCTCCCTGGTCATTCTATTACAGATTTAAAAGTCACTATCATTGAACAAAAAAACTTCAGAAACAGACTTCAAAGAGAAACAGCAGAACTAAAATTCATTTGCAAATTCAACACCATTAATCTGGGCTTGAATAGGGACTGGGAGTGGATGGCTCACTACAGAAGCAGCTTTTCCTCTCCTGGAATTGACACCTCCTCATCTATTATTGGGAGTGGACTACATCCACCTTGATTGAATTGGCCCTGTCAACACTGGTTCTCCACTTGTGAAGTAACTCCCTGCTCTCCATGTGTCAGTATATAATGCCTGCATCTGTAACTTTCACTCTATGCATCCGAAGAAGTGAGGTTTTAACTCACGAAAGCTTATGCCCAAATAAATCTGTTAGTCTTTAAGATGCCACCAGACTCCTTGTTGTTTTTGCAGGAATGTACAGTACTCCTAAAGGAAATGGCTGTGGGTTTTCAACAAACATTGTTTGCCTTCTTGGTCTTTTACAGCTCCGTGTTCATTACTGATGAATGTGCGTGTGCCTTTCTAGTAATACACTAATTCAGGTTAGAGCTTTAATTTGACTGATCTGCACTGATGGCTGGTAAGCGACACACCCTAGGGTGGGCAACAGAGGGGACTCTATGGATCCTGCTTATTTTTCATCTCCATATGTAAAATAAGGCTGGAAGTATTGCAATGTAATTGCACTCCTATTAATTCCCTTCCATGCTGTATTAATAAACAGGGTGACTGGAGAAGTTTTAGAGCATCTTCTTTAGTAGGAGGGACCTCTGCAGTTTAACTCGCACACTTTCATTGTCTGTGGCACATGGTTTATATTTCATTCAGTCTTAACAAGTGCTGCTGCTCTCTGTGATGTGTGTGACAGACTGACAATAATATCCTGTAATATCCTGAATGAACTTTATTGAATTATGTTCAGTCTTAGTGAATTAGGGTTAATACCTTTGGGGTACATTGAATTAGAAATGCAAATGTTTATGTACTATTGTGAGAGTGTATGGAACTTCTTTAGCAGGAAGACAAGATTAATGCAATCTTTGAAAGGTATTAAGACCTTCAAAGGTCTTTTTGGAACAATATATCTGACCTTGGGGTAAGGGGAATGTAAATTCTCCCCTCCAAAACCACTCTTTTGAAGATAAGTGCTGGACAGGAGAGACCCATTGTGTACTAATTACCTGCTTCTGGAAACTCCAGATCAAAGACCCCATATCTGTATAAAAGGGTCAACTAAACATGTTTTGAGTGTGCTTGTTCTGAGATGAATGTGTGGTGAACTGGAAATCACAAAGGTTGGAGGGTGGAATGACTTGTCCTGCCAGAATCCATGTTAGGGTTGGTGTTATTCTGGTAAGCTTATGTAGGACATGTGTGTAGGATACTTGTGTAGGATATTTAATATTTTTACTGTTTTTTCTCTGTAATGCTTCGTACCTTAAGAATAAAGTAGGCTTGCATAGGAAGTCTATGCAGTAATGTATATCTGTAGCAATTGCATCTCTTATATCCATCTCTAAAGAGAAACTAAGCATGCATCCTTGAGAAACCTACCTGTGCTGGGAAATACACAGTGAAGGCAAGGCAGGGAACTGTGCAGCCCGGAAATACCCCAGTTGGAAGCCAGAGGGACACAAGTCTCCACTCAAGAGAAGCAACAGCTGAGGAACGTAGTGGGTGCCCTTGCTGGGCCACTGATCAGGAATACAGGCACAATTGCTCGGAACTGTGACAGTGTGCATGCATTTTAGTGTTCTGGATGTCTGAAGTCTGTTACAGTAACTGTAGCACATACTAGGTTTAAAATAAAGTCGTACATGCGAAGGTAGAGTTCAAATTTCTTTTACCTGGGGTACTAGTTCCTAATCTTAGTGATATTTGGCTAACAAGAATGGATTTTGATTAGCAGTTATCAGAAGAGAGGTCTGGCTTGGATATAGGAGACCGGTATATAGGAGATAATTAGCTACTAATTTAAAATACAAGAAGAATGTGACTCACAAAGCACAATTTGTGAGGCAAATCGAAGTATTACTTTCATTGTTCTTGGTATAATCAGAAGCTAAAATAAATGGATTTTTTTTCAAAGCGATTCTTTCAGATATGCACTTTATCATTGTTCTCTGTTCCACATACTGTGATCGTTTTGTTTAACAGTATGACAAAAAGAAATCTAGGCACCACTTTTTAGATGTGATTATTTTTCTTTATAAGGGAACTTTTAGGTGAACTAATCTACTGTCTGACTTTATTGTTCCTATCAAATTCTGGATTCCTGGAGGATGTGATTGTCCATTGAAAGAATAAACTCCTAATTTCAGTAACACATTTGTTTGGGGTAATTTATTAAGAAAAATATATGCCTTTGAGGTCCAAAAATAAAGACTCCAAATCTGACAGTGTCCAATAGATAAGAAATCGGACACAAAGGATCGTTTTTCCCTCTAATGTTTCCTTTTCTGTTCTGATCTTCAACCGTGGTCATACCATGTCCTAACTAAATATATGAAACCATAACTTTGGCCCCTCTTGGCACACTCTTTTTGCCCCTTTTCCCGCTCTGCGGAATTCTTCTTTGCGTGCTCCCGGGAAGCCCCTTTTTTGCAGCAGTTTCCCACTGCCTCTCCTTCCAGGGGACTCTGGAAATCGCTTCGAGGGAACCTCCTAATGCTCCTGCTTTCTCCTTTCTTACTGACAGCCCAGTTCTTTAGCGGGAACACATGTCTCCTCCTCAGTTGCTTCAGATAAACAAACAGGGATGGCTGGCCCCAGGTCTCTGGCTCTTAAAGAGGCAGAATTTTGGGTCGCAGTAAATAACAAACAGAAATAACTATAGGCCATAAAGGTACTTTGAAAAAATCAAGCCAATGTGAGGAGCTGGAAGATGCAAAATAAGCGGTCTTTATCCAAACTATGTTTCCTCCTGTTTCTGTACTGTTGGTGTTTAAGTATTTTTAATATCCATTATGTTTTATAATTTACGTTACTTTCTTGACTTTGATATTTTAGTTCTTATGTTCCTGCATTGGCTATGAATGAATAGATATGTGTTACTGGAGCATCTTCTGTGTATACCCCATTCATGGCAAGCAATGCATCTGAAGCAGGAAATACTTAGTTTGCAGAACCAGCCAAACTATCCATTCATTCTGATTTGGACCTACAGACTTGGCTTTTCTGATTCAGCAGAAGTTCTGGACAGAGAGTCAGCCAAGAACTGTTTTTCTCTTCAGTATTGTATAAGATGTTTTCTAAAGCAAAATGTTACTAAGAAAAAAGTTAAGTTTATTTGATTTCTCTATTTAAAAATTTCATATATGCATGGAAATATTATTCAATATATTAAGCTATCATCTGGGAAAATCTGAAAATCCTCCTCCTCATGCTTGCTTCATAAACATAGTTTCTGACTACAAAGTGGTTTCGGAGTTGCCTGAGTCTGTATTTGGTTCTATGAACAATGTTGTCTTTGTTCATTCAACCATTGATGCCAATACAGTTTATTGTAGTGAAATTAGCTTAGGAAATTGTCACATCATTTTAAGTAGTAATGATAATAATAATTAATAATTAAAAACACTTAAGAATTGTTTCACAGTTCTTCTGCAATGTGATTTAAAAGATTCTGCAGTTGAGTAGCTGTGACATTACCCAGGGTACGATCTGGACTGTTGAACAGTTAGTTGTGTCCCCTCAATTCTCCAACATGGGGTGCCTTTTACACTGCTTCACTGGCCTGCTCTCATACAGCCTCCATCATGTAAGTTACTCCCAGCTATACTTCAAGAGTATAGCCACCCTGAATTACATTACAGAGTGACACCAGCAAATTCCCAGTCCCAGATTTCCCCCACAGAAATGTGCATCTTGTACTGCCCAGCACCTTCCTGGACAACACAAGCTCATATAAAGTCTGTGATTTCATTAATAGAAAATGATATGCACAAGCCTTGTTATCTCAAATAGAGTTTTCCAAACACTTCAGTCCAAATACACACTGGTTTAGATAAACTTTACATACGATGTTGCCCCACACATTTTACCAGGACAGTAATGTTCAGCAGATTATACATTTTAAAATACCATCTCACAAGGCATACTTTGTACAAAATTTATCATAGTCCTGTAAAAAGGGTGAACATAAGAGTACAGACTGTCACAGTAGTTCATTCTTGTAGAAATCCTCTCTAAGGTATTTTGGCAGAAATTAATGAAAAATAGTATTTGGTGATCCCATGTGTATGTCTTCAAATTAATTTGAAGGAAGATAAATGGTGTTGGAAGGGTTCCTGAACAGAAAAATAATATAAAATTTTACATGCACCTCTTAACCAGTAGAGTACTGTGGATTAGTAAATAGTGAATAGCACGAAGAAAATTAGAAGTATACTCTCATTCCCAGGCTCCTCATCCCTCCACTGTCCTCTGGTCCTAACTAACCCTCTCAAGCATCTCACATTTTTCAAGATTTTACTCCTCAAGGTGATTTTATGGGAGGGTTGTCCTGCTGACCCACCATTTCCCCAGACATTCCTGAAACTAATCCTCCTGGTTGTCCTGGCTGTCTGATCTGTAGATGCCTGTAAATCTGGCTGAGCTCTGGTGGGTATAGTTGGTGTGCACTTCCTTCCCTTCTGCTCCCTCTACTGCTACATTCCTCCACTGCTACTATGGAGCCCTGGAATAGATTTGAAGTCCATGATCTGCCAGTACTTTGACTACTCACTTGTAGCCCTTCATCACTCGTGTCTGAGGCAGAAAACAGGTAGGAGGAATAGACAATATGAGAGAGACAGACTGAGAAGTCTAAGTGGGGATATTGGGAGCCAGTGGAGGGACACAGGTGTTTTTTTTAGGGGAGGCGGGATATTGTCCTACATTATATTCCTTATTTTACAGATTTAATGCCCCTCATTGTCCTTCATGCTAGGTGCTTCTCAAAAGGTATGCTCCCAGTTACCTGTGTGCTAATTAAGTCCTTTCCCCTGCTTCTCCCTCCCCTGTACAAGAGACCCTATCCATTCTATTTTTGTTTTCTTCTCGATTTCCTTCCCCCTACCAAAACCCTGTCAGAACTCCATGGTGCCTCTAAACCCTTTTGCTAGTTCCCTCAGTCTGTGTACTAACTCCCTCCTGACCCCCAACAGATGAACATTCCTAGGTAACCCATCTCTGATTGATAGTATCCCAATTTAATGGGGAACCAACAGGTGGAGGCAGAGCGTGAAGGGTATATGCAGGAAATAAGGGAGTTTTCTTTCAGTGGTGAGGCAAAACAGGGCAGGCAGGACTCCAGGTACGAGTCCTAACCTGTTGTGGTTCTCCACTGATAGAAACCATATCTAATCTTCATCCTACTGCCCCCACTTGGAAAACCATGAGAACAAACAGTTTTGAGGGGTGTGGTGGCCATTTTTATAAGGGTTAATCGGTCACCTGTTTAGAATGAAAGGATCCAGTATGCTGAATGCTGTAATGCAATTGGATTATTTCATATTGAAAAGATATGACACTTTTCATAAGCCTACAGGCCTACACTATTTTAGTTTCTAAAAAGAATTATATGTGACTTCAAAAGTGCATTGAATTTGTTGGAGATTTCTTAGTTTGTCTTTTGAGGTGGGTGTTTGACACTTAATGAAACAGAGGAGTAACCTGTGCAAATGTACAAGCAGTGATCGCTCTATTGCTCTCACTATCAGAGCTGGGTGAAATATGTCAGTTCCCATTCACACAGGTTGCAACACTCCTTTTTGTCGGGCTCTACACATGGTTTCACATCTCTTGAAGTTCCCTTTGAACAGTCAAGTTTGTAAAACATCCTGTCAAGGAAAATGAAGCAAGTAAAAGCTTCTAGGAGTTTGGGATGACTCTGATTTACACATAAATATAAATGATTTATGTTTAAATTAAAAATTTGCGGAGGAAAAATTATCTAAATGCATAGTCATAAAATTCTTTTTAAAAACCTATAAAATATCACTTTGCAATCATAACAGACTAGAACAGTCAAGATGTGCATAAGGCTGCACTGCAACTGCATGACTACATTTCTGTGACCTTTATGCATTTGCACCCCATCTACTGCCTACTCGTCACCCTTGCTAGTTATAGCTAAGAATCCTGCAAGTACTTTTGCACATAAATAACTTTACTTGTGTGAAGGGTTCCAGTAAATTCAGTGGGATTCTGCATGTGTGTGTAAAGTTAATCTGTATAGGTGTTTGCAGAATCCTTAGAATGTAAACACTTTTCTGGCATAGATCACGTCTCTTTTTGTCTGCTGTGAAGCACCTAGCACAATTTTGGGTGCAGTAAAATAAACAAACAATAGTAGAATAGAGAAAACATGACAGAATAGGGTAAATATAATATATATTGAAGGATGTGCCGTATCCAAAATCCTTCCTCTTACTGTAGCAACCTTTCCTCATCCCCTAACCCCCTCCCCACACACACACACACACACACACACACACAAGGACAGCATGTCAGCAAAATGTAATATTGATTTCTATGAAAACGGAGAGAGCACATTATACTTATATACTCTATAATGTTATCCCCCCTAATAATTATAATCAGATCATGTTATAATTCTACCATTTATCTTTCTTTTTTGTACGCTTGTCTTAGTATTATGGCTGAAGGGTCTTTGTAGGGCGTGTGAACTTAGCTTTGAACCATGATGTATTTCTGAGGAACTACAGCATATCCACACCTACCTGGTTAGTTGTCAAAATGTTGTTCTTGTTTCCTGTTGACTTACAGGAGGAGAATGCACACATACAATTATAGCTTAAGAGGATATCTGCCTTTTGCAGGGTATAATTTTTCACCTACTTTGCCTAGTAATCACTACTTTATAAAAAAAATAATTCATTTGAACCCAACATAACGTAATGGTGAGTTCCATTAAGCTCCCTATATTCTATAAGATTTCACAAGAGTCCACAACAGTTCATTTCACTCCAAACAGAGACCAATTTCTCAAGTTTCATTATGAAATCATAGCAAAATTATGAAACTCACAAACCTGTTAATTTTGCTGTGAGTTTCAGAGAAATATTGGCAGTCCCAAATGTCTACTAATGTAATTTTGTATCTAATATTGGCAGTTTTTCATATTATTTAGGTTGCATTGTGAAAAGTTCATACAGCTCTGGGAATATAAGAAAATAGGAATGACCATATTGGATCAGATCAATGGTCCATCTAGTCCAGTATCCTGTATCTGATAATGGCTCATACCAGCTGCTTCAGAGGAAGGTTCAAGAAATCTTGCACCAGATAATTGTGGAATGACATCCACAAAGTGAAAAATTATCCATAAACCTCATTAGTTCGAATTTGGCTTATACTCTGAAGCATCTGTACCTTCCAAAATTTTATTTTGTTTGTTTGTTAATCTTTACCAGTAACACTTTTGGGTGTTCTGGTACAGTGGCGTAGCCAGGGTCTAAGTGTAGGGGGAGCAAACAGAAAAAAGGCGCCCCCCCCTTGGCTCCTCCCATTTCCCCCCCAGATTAACCCCGGGGCCCAGCTCAGGACTCCTGCGGGCTTCCCGGGGGTGCGGATACCCCTGTCCCCCCGCGGTCCCGGGAGAGTTTCTCCTCCCCAGACCGCTCTGCAGGTGTCCCCCGCCAGGCTGCGCTGCCCATCCCCACCTGTCCCCCCGCCTGGGGCTCCAGGTTCCTGCGCCGCGCCAGGGCCCCCCGTCCAGACAGCGCAGCCTGTGCCCCTGCCCTGTGGGCCCAGCCCCGGGGAGCCCCTCGCCCGGAGGGGACCCGCCAGTGCAAGGCACTGGACTCCCGCCGCTCACGTTCTGTCCTGCGCCGCCGCCAGTCCCCGGCCGATCCCGTCCCCGGCTCCGGCACTGGGCGGGGATCGCTTGGCCTCCAAGCCGCCGCAGGAGGTGGCTGCGCCTGCTGCGATGTTGGGGCCACGTGGGGCGCGATGGCCAAGGAGCCAGCCCCCTCTCTCCTCCGTCCGTGCCTGCCGCCCCCCACCCCCCATGGCTCTTCTGGCAGTGCTGGGCCAGCGCCGCTTTTGGGAAAAGGGGTGAGGGGAAGCGGCTGCTTTCCCTGCACCCCGCTAGCTACGATACTGCTCTGGTATCCATAGAGAGAGCTAATCCTTTTTTTGAATCCAACAAAGCTCTCGTTCTGAATCATAACTGATGGCAATGAGTTCTGAAGATCAACTGTGCTACTCTATATTGCAAATATCATTTGGGATACTTCAGGTTCAGTGTCTTTTGGGTGCCAGTGCTCAGCCTGTGAAAAGCTGCTGTATGTGGCACACACTATGTCTGCACTGCAATATAAAAAACCATGGCACTGAGTCTTTGAGCCCAGGTCAGCTGAGACCCAACCCCCTTGCGGGGTCTCAAAGCCTAGGCTTCATCCCAAGTTCAAAGGTTTACACTGCAATTGTATAGCCTCTCAGCCCATGAGCCGAAGTCCACTAACTATGGGCCATGCCATAGGTCTTTTATTGCAGTGAGATGTACCCACCAATTTTGCAGAGTCTTCAGTGGTGGTGATGATCTCTGTAGTCTCTTCACTTTTCTGTTTAGAAAGGCAGAGAGAAAATGAGTTCACACCAAGCCATACCCTTTTCATTCAGAAGACTGCTCCATTAGTACCTCAAGAGCAAAAACATGTATAGTGAACAAAAGAGTGGATTTGGAAAGGAAAATGTGTTGTATTTCTATTTGGTAGGACTTGACTCAGTGTGTTGTAGAGTGCAATTACTTATTTCTTAAATCAGATGATTTGTTTGGACATTGTAAATGAGGGTTGGACTGAAACTGCTGGCAGTTAATTTAGCTAGACTTTGAGAAACTGACAAGAACAACATAATAAATTATCTGCATAGGCAACAATTTTGTTTTTAACATTGGCTACTTTCTACTTACATAAAGCCAGTGTCTCGTAATATTAACTGAAGTGTGTGGGTTTGGGGTTTTTTTTATTTTATTTTATTCATCTCTCTCTTATATAGTCAAATGCTTTTGATTTATTCACAATGAAGCCTGCAAAAGATAATGCTTTCTTGTTTCTCTGCCGGTTATAATCCCCTGGCATATATTTGTGTCTGCTTATTGAACATTTTAGTTGTTAAAACAATGCTTAGAGTAGTTTGTTCTGCTGAAATCTAGCATTAGTTGACACTTAACTATTTTTATATTCCTGGTTAATAGTTTTGAGAAAATAACCTTTATTACTAATATCGTTTATCTAACATAGTTGAAGTTCAACAGTTGGAAACCTTTGTACACTCTTATTTCAAAGACTGTTGGTCAGAGAGTCTTTGTCAAGGGAAAGGAATTGGTTGGCATTCATATTAATGTAATATATTTTCAGATGGTGTTTGCAGAAATTCTATCACACACTAAGGGCAGAGGCAAAGTGCTGCTCATGCCTGCTGCTGTATGTGTGTTGTGGGGAGGGAGGATAGGAAGTGATCACAGAGTGCTTCTCTTGCATAACACGGCACCACTAGAAATAAGTACAGAGTGAATCACATGGACAGTTTTGTTTCTTATCTCATGAAGAAGAAAAGCCCTAAGCAAAAAAGAACAACTTGAGAAAGGGTTGGGGAGAGAGGGTGGAAGAACAACACAACACCAACTAACCAACAAACCTGGGGTAGAGTTAAACAGTCATGAGAGATAAATCTGTTTCTCTTTTTTTTTTTCTTCTTTTAATAGTGCGGCTTCATGACAGCATATCAGAAGAAGGATTCCATTACTTAGTCTTTGATTTGTAAGTATATGCCATGTGTATGCTTGTATAACAAAAGCACACCGGGGACCTGATGTTCAAAATTTTTAGGAGCAAAAATAAGCTCATAAAATGATGTGCATGCACATGGCCAGGATGATGCATAACTGATCAGTTGTGTGTACACATCTGACTTGTATATGTCACTGTGATAACAGCATGTGCAGAGCTTTGCATATCCAAATGTTGAAAACCCTCCTCAATGTATTTTAAACATCAGCTTAAACTAACACCAAACTGCTATATGTTTTGAAGTTATTAATCACAGTTGTGATTTTCCCCCCCATAGCTGTAGCTGCTCAAAATTCTGTTTATTTTGAATTTGACTTTTAGCAAGTTTAATAAAGGATTTTCTCATTATCTCAGAACAAACTAGCCCATCCTGTGATTACTATCTGTGGATTTTAGAATTACTATAAGTGTATAATATGTAATATATTAGTCATATAACAAAATGTTATCAGTTCTGTACACTGAATACTGTATTATAGATGGGACTGGTAGTGTTACCTATCATTAAGGTTGCCCAACACTTCATGTTAAAAGATCTTGTTTTCAGTTGCTGATAACTTTGCCAAACGTGAACCATTCAGGCTGAAATTTTCTATGCTGGGAGTCTACCTCAAGATGAATTTTGAGGGAGAATTTTAGCCAAAACAGTTCAGATATTTCTGAGAGTGAAACTAGGGGAAAATATGTTGTGGTGTTCATGTTTAAACAAATTCTGGCAAACTTTTATTTTTGTTTGAGAAATTCTAGTGCCTCCATGTTTTGAAGCAGATGCTTGAAATTTTGAAGGAATGAGATAGGGATGTGGTAAGGATGTGCCTTTTGCCATCCCTGTGGCAATCCATGAAAATTTGGCCAAGGTATTCATTTTTGAGAAATTTCATTTTGCACATGCTCAATAGAGACTTGCTGGAGCTTTTTAACTAATTTCCCTGAATCCATGCATGTTGGATATGCTCCAGCCAGGGCTGCTGCTGGCCAGACTGGGACCATGCACTAGAACTGAGAGCAGTGAGACTCTCTTGCCTCTATTTTCCCTGCTGAATCCAGGCAGTGTGGAGGAGGAAGCTGCTGCCTGACTCAGATGCAAAGGGGACAAGAACTGGACTTGAGGGTGGGTCTGGAGATCCTGGGACTTAGTCTGGCCGGGGGGAGGGAAATTGGGACTTGTCGTTGAGAATGGTTGGAACTGAGCCTGGATGGGCAAGGAGACTAGGACAAGGAGTTGGGGGAAGTACACTGAGGTTGGATGAGGAGCCCAGGGATGGATACTGGAGTGGAAGTCAGTAGGGATGAGATCTATGGGGACAGGCATTGGAAGCAGGTGGGAGAGCAACAGATCAGATGAGGATCTGGGAAGTGGGATGGGAACTGAGAATGCCTGGGCAAGAAAACTGGAAGTGAGGGAGATTGGAACCAAAACAGGGAGTTCAGATGGGTGAGAATAGGACTTGCTCAGCAAGGCGACTGGGGCTGGGATGACAAACCACAGCAGTGGAGACTAGGACTAGTTAAGTTAGGAGAATGGCACTGGGTGAGGAGCCAGGAGTGGGGAAGAAACAGGACTCGGACAGGAACTGGTTTGAGGGGACGGAATAGAAGGGACCAATCTTGAGGGGAATGGGTAGAAGAATCGTGCCCACTAGAGCACATACCCCACCAGAATCTGGAATGGAACCCAAGATGCCTGAGTCTCGCCATTCCTTTGCTGTCAGCAAATGTCTGTGAAACCCACTGGCAAAGTGCATGTCTCATCCCCCTCTAGTGCTGATCCACATAAAGGATGACAGCCTACTACTGCTATCGGTTACTCTGTTAGCTTAAATGGCACAAGTCTGTGCAACAGAAGCTACTGATGTCCATATGCTATATGATGGAATTTCTGTATTTTCAGTTTGTGTTTTTAAAACCTAGGAAATTACACCTAAAAAACCTGTGTTAAAAGAATGTTATTTAGATTGCAAAGTCAAGCACTCAAACTTAGGAAATGCCAAAATTAAGGTTGCCTGTGGAGCTCTACCTAATTCAGCCA
Source organism: Trachemys scripta elegans (assembly GCF_013100865.1). Classification (NCBI taxonomy): domain Eukaryota; kingdom Metazoa; phylum Chordata; order Testudines; family Emydidae; genus Trachemys; species Trachemys scripta. The sequence continues at coordinate 34,774,759 of NC_048302.1, read as the reverse complement.
CCTTGTGTGTGTTCATTATGTGATGTAGTGCTTAATTACATGATCATGTACTATTTTTTTCCACAAGATCACTGCCTCATTCAGTGCACATGATGGACATGCTCTGGAGACAAATCAGTGTTGTTCAATGAATGAGGCTGTGGTCTGTGAGACCCCAGCTTCATTTGTTGCAGAAATTGGAAGGTTTGTAATGAGTGAGGCAGGGATTGCAGGAAGAGAGAGAATGGTCTCATGGCTAAAGCAGTTCAGTGCTGCCCTGCAGAACTGCATTCTGTCTCTGCGTCTGCAGAGAATTCCTGTGTGATGCTACACAAATCTGTTCAAGCAAACTTTTCATAGACGGACACTAATTCCTCTTTTTCTGGTTGCCTGACTTGAAACTGAAAGTCTGATTTGCAGAAGTGCTGAGCACTCACTGCTGCAACTGAAGTCAATGGGAGCTGTGCTTTGAACATATGAAGTGGTATTATAGCACTATGTACTTTGAAAAAGAATGACTTCTTTGTTTCGGTTTTCACCGAGAAGTCTGAAGGAATGCCTAACATAGTGAATGCTAATGGGAAGGGGGTAGGTTTAACAGATAAAATTTAAAAAGAACAAGTTAAAAATCACTTAGAAAAGTTAGATGCCTGCAAGTCACCAGGGCCTGATGAAATGCATCCTAGAATACTCCAGGAGCTAATAGAGGAGGTATCTGAGCCTCTAGCTATTATCTTTGAAAAATCATGGGAGAAGGGAGAGATTCCAGAAGACTGGAAAAGGGCAAATATAGTGCCCATCTATAAAAAGGGAAATAAAAACAACCCAGGAAACTACAGACCAGTTAGTTTAACTTCTGTGCCAGGGAAGATAATAGAGCAAGTAATTAAGGAAATCATCTGCAAACACTTGGAAGGTGGTAAGGTGATAGGGAATAGCCAGCATGGATTTGTAAAAAACAAATTGTGTCAAATCAATCTGATAACTTTCTTTGATAGGATAATGAATCTTGTGGATAAGGGAGAAGCTGTGGATATGGTATACCTAGACTTTAGTAAGGCATTTGATACGGTCTCGCATGATATTCTTATCGATAAACTAGGCAAATACAATTTAGATGGGGCTACTATAAGGTGGTGCATAACTGGCTGGATAACCGTACTCAGAGAGTTGTTATTAATGGTTCCCAATCCTGCTGGAAAGGCATAACAAGTGGGGTTCCGGAGGGGTCTGTTTTGGGACCGGCTCTGTTCAATATCTTCATTAACGACTTAGATATTGGCATAGAAAGTATGCTTATTAAGTTTGCAGATGATACCAAACTGGAAGGGATTGCAACTGCTTTGGAGGACAGGGTCATACTTCAAAATGATCTGGACAAATTGGAGAAATGGTCTGAGGTAAACAGGATGAAGTTTAACAAAGACAAATGGAAAGTGCTCCACTTACGAAGGAAAAATCAGTTTCACACATACAGAATGGGAAGAGACTGTCTAGGAAGGAGTACGATAGAAAGGGATCTAGTGGACCACAAGCTAAATATGAGTCAACAATGTGATGCTGTTGCAAAAATAGCACACATGATTCTGGGATGTATTAACAGGTGTGTTGTGAGCAAGACACGAGAAGTCATTCTTCCGCTCTACTCTGCTCTGGTTAGGCCTCAGCTGGAGTATTGTGTCTAGTTCTGGGCACCGCATTTCAAGAAAGATGTGGAGAAATTGGAGAGGGTCCAGAGAAGAGCAACAAGAATGATTAAAGGTCTTGAGAACATGACCTATGAAGGAAGGCTGAAAGAATTGGGTTTGTTTAGTTTGGAAAA